>NC_143039.1:59858614-59953614 GCF_057628025.1 Oncorhynchus mykiss
TTTGTAAGTCGTTCAGAGACAGTGCTATACTGTAGTGCCCAATTAGGCTTCTGATTCACATACATTGTATGTACTGAAGAGTAATGTCATTCACATAGTATGTGTTAGCACTGTAGACAATCTGGATTACAGTAAATGTTTCTGAATGTACACTTACTTGCACATACTGAGCTCGCAGTTCTTTCCCTCTTGGTGAGTTGCGCTCAAAAGGTACTCTGTATACTAGTTTCATTCGCATCCTGTTACGATGGAGGACACAGTCAATTGTGGAAATGCTCACACTGTCGATTCCCTGGAAGTGTGTGTTGTCTTGTATCACTCGTTCCTGGATTTCTCTGAGTCGTATTGCATTATTATGAAGGACCATGCCAACTATAACGGCCTCTTGCTCCCGAGTGAATTTAGCTGTCCTTCCACCTGCATGTGGCAGCCTTGCAATTCTACAAAAAGTAGTTGTGCAGTTACAAAACATATTCATGCAGTACAATACATACAGTGATTAACTTTACAAATGTCTATTGAAACAGCTGCATATAGTGTAGTACAGTAAATGTGCATTTACAAAAATACAGTAGTATAGTGTTTTCTTCTCTGAATGTCCTTACTATGGTGGACACAGAAAATCGTCTCAAATGGGGTTACACTCTAAGTCCTGCTTCCCTCATTGTCAGTCCATGGACAAGAACATGGTTAATAAATTCATCAGATATATATCATCAGATATTTCCACTCTTTGTCTTCCTCTTCGTCCTCCTCTTCCTCTTTCTTGCCCTCCTCCTCCTCTTCCTCCTCGTCGCCCACCTCGCATAAGCACTCGTCCTCGTCCTCTCACATTGTTTCTTCTATCCATTCTCAGACTTTCTCCTTCCCACCTTCAACATCCTGTTTGCTCTCTGAACTGGCTTATATTGGTTGTGTCGAATCATTTGAAACAGGTTAAATCAAATTTGAGTGGTTGTGTTCAATCAATGACATGTGTTCTCTATTTGTATTTGATTGTTGCCACTTGTGTTTACCAGTATGGATGACATGTGCATTAGAGTGCAGAATGTGTTTTGAGAATGAGAATGTGTTTAGAGTTTTGCTGAAAAGTCTAAGTGAGATCTGCAAATTGTGTTTTACCATGTGAAATGGTTTAAGGTATTGACAACAGACTGCATAATTAGCTAAATGAATCCAGGCAACTGATAACTTTGTTCAGCCAATGGGTTTTAGTGTTTTAGCAATTGATAAAAACTGTAATACACTGAACAAAAATATAAATGCAACATGCAACAATTTCAAAGATTTCACTAAGTTACAGTTCATATAAGGGAATTAGTCAATTGAAATACATTAATTAGGACCTAATCTAAGGATTTCTCATGACTTGGAAAACAGATATGCATCTGTTGGTCACAGATCCATTCATAAAAAGGTAAGGGTGTGGATCAGAAAACCAGTCAGTATCTGGTGTGACAACCATTTGCCTCATGCAGCAAGACGCATCTCCTTCACATAGAGATGATCAGGCTGTGGATTGTGGCCTGTGGAATATTGTTCTTTGAGAAGTTGCTGGATATTGGCGGTAACTGGAACAAGATGTCGTACACGTTGATCCAGAGCATCCCAAACATGCTCAATGGGTGACATGTCTGGTGTGTATGCAGGCCATGGAAGAACTGGGACATTTTCAGTTTTAAGGAATTGTGCACAGATCCTTGCGACATGGGGCTGTACATTATTTATCATGCTGAAACATGAGGAGACGGTAGGAGGCGGTAGAATGGCACATCAATGGGACTCAAGATCTCTTCACAGTATCTCTGTGCGTTCAAATGGCTTTTTGATCAAATGCATTTGTGTTCATTGTCTGTAGCTTATGCCTTATGCCACTGCCACCATGGGACACTCTGTTCACAACGTTGACATCTACTCAAACCTCTAGCCCACAGAATGCAATCTGCCCAGTACAGTTGAAACCGGGATTCATCCGTGAAGAGCACACTTTTCCAGCGTGCCAGTGTCCATCGAAGGTAGGCATTTGCTCACTGAAGTTGGTTACAACACCGAACTGCAGTCAGGTCAAGACCCTGGTGAGAACCACAAGAACAGAAATGAGCTTCCCTGAGACCGTTTCTGACAGTTTGTGAAGAAATTCTTTGGTTGTGCAAACCCACAGTTTCATCAGCTATCCTGGTGGCTGGTCTCAGACGATCCTGCAGGTGAAGAAGCCGGATACGGAGGTCCTGGGCTGGCATGGTTACATGTGGTCTGCGGTTGTGAGGCCGGTTGGACGTACTGCCAAATTCTCTAAAACGACGTTGGAGGCAGATTATGGTAGAGAAATTAACATTCAGTTCTCTGGCAACAGCTCTAGTGGACATTCCTGCAGTCAGAATGCTAATTCCACGCTCCCTCAAAACTTGAGACATCTGTGGCATTGTGTTGTGTGACAAAACTGCACATTTTAGAGTGGCCTTTTATTGCCCCCAGCACAAGGTGCACCTGTGTAATGATTTAATCATCTTCTTGATATGCCACACCTGTCAGGTGGATGGATTATCTTTGCAAAGGAGAAATGCTCACTAACAAGGACGAAAACAAATTTGTGCACAAAATTTGAGAGAAATAAGCTTTTTGTGCATATGAAACATTTCTGGGATTTTTTATTTCAGCTCATGAAACATGGGACCAATACTTTACATGTTGCGTTTATATTTTTGTTCAGTGTATTATCCATCCGTTTATTTATTAGTTAATTATTTAGTTTTCTATTTTAATATTCAAATTCTATTAATCACAGGACTTGGACCCCCCAGTGTAGTGCACTCCACATTTCTGATCAATATTATATGTTTATTGGTGCTGCAAATGAGAGTCGAAGAGAGAGAGAAGGGAGAAGAGGGATAGAAAGAGAGAGGGGCAAAGAAGGGGAGAGGCAGAAACAGAGAGAAAACAGAGCTGTGAATGGTTGAAGGCGTAACTGAGGGCTCAAAGATATTGTCTGACCGTTGAAAGAAACCAACACCATTATGTCAGTGGTTGACTGGCACTGGAGCATAAAATATTGAAGCAGCATTAACAATTCAAGAGGTTAAACAATACTGTGTTGTTGTTCTCAAATCCCCTCTGTGTTTGAGGGATTACACTAGATTAGAACATGCTCAAATAATGAGAGTGTTCTCTCCTAACACTAGAGAAGTCCCACAACATCAAATGCCTTACTCGTATAACCTATACTGAATCAATTGTGATGTCAATAGGTCAAACATTATTTGTCATGAATACGTCTTTATTTAGAAGTCATGGAGAAGTGGTTTTTAGCGACGACCTGGTTAGTCAAGAGGTGAATAGTTGAAAAACAACTTTCATACCACTGGGCAAACACTGGTTAAATCAATGTTGTTTCCACATAATTTCAATTAAATTATCAACATGGAATAGACGTTGAATTGAAGTCTGTGCACAGTGTGATGTTGTTGTTTTTTAAGAATAGAAACATTTGGATGAAAGAACAGCTCCTACGATCCTACGATCCTACAAGTCATAAGTTTGGACACACCTTCTCATTCAAGGGTTTTTATTTATTTTTACTATTTTCTAGAGTGTAGAATAGTAGTGAAGACATCAAAATTATGAAATAACACATGATGAGTATATGTGTCCAATCGTTTGATTGGTACTGTATATTATCACCTGTTCTATAATGAGTAGGGAGATGTGTGAGAGTGAAGGAGTATTTGAAGTGTAAATCCAGCCCAATTGTCTCCTTATCCCTTAACACCTCTTTCTCTCTTTTCCCTCCCTCTTTTCCCTCCCTCTTTCACCTCCCTCTTTCCCCTCTCTCCCCCCAAACGTTGTTTGTAAAGTAACAAACGTTGATGAAGACCGTTGAGACTGGTGACGACACAGAGACACTTGAGAATGGAGGACTACAAAACGAATACCAAAACACAAAGAGATTTCTAAAGAAAGAGTCTTGGTTTAAAGCCCACTTCATCATCATTAGTCAAAATAGGTGGGAATGTTAGGAATGTCGTGACTGTGATGACACTAGGGAAATTCCATTTTCAGAGCTTAGGCTGAGATTTATTAAAAGGCACGTTGTTAGGCCTTCTGCGTGGCGCAGTGGTCTAAGGCAGTGCTAGCTGTACCACTAGAGATTCTGGGTTTGAGTCCAGGCTCTGTCACAGCCGGCCGTGACCGGGAGACCCTTGGGTCCGAATTCCAATGGAAATACAAGGTCAGATTTTTTGTATTTATACAACAACTTAATGTGTTATCACTGTGCTTCATCTAATAGCACAACCAAATGATCTGGATTGTAGTGGAGATTACATTAAAAGTACATGCAAGTGATCAATGTTGTTCCAAGATTCTGCACAGATATTTCTATTGTGGAGATCTCCACAGACCTGCGACCTTTGCATGCTATCTCCAACATGTACACTTTCTATGATTACATAATAAGATATTTATAGTTACGGTCTGTTGCCATGGATGTTACTCATTTTAAGGTTGAATAAATACTGCTACATTAGTTTGTAAGATAGCCTTAATTTTAGACTATTTACTGTATTACAATTTTTATTGAATTGTGTTTGGTTGACAATGAAAAATAGTTTCATCTGATCCACTGTCTTAATCCTATTCTTTAACTTCCATTTCTGGTTCAGTTGGAGACGTGATTCCAACACATCATTTATCAACTTGTCGACAAGTTAATAGGCTATTTACTGTATTGTAAAAGTGATGTTGAATTGTGTTTGGTTTGGTTCCAGTTTTAATTAATCAATGTATACGCTGGATTCACGTTTCCATCTCAACCAATAATCAAAGTTTAAGAATATGACTAAATCAAATCAAACTATTTAAATTTTTACTTAAAGTTTGATTTGATTTAGTCGTGTTCTTTAATTTACATTTTTGGTTGAGATGGAGATGTTAATCCAACATATATATTATTAATTTGTGGACAAACTGGAATCAAGTCAGTGGCTCAGATGGAACTAACCAAGCAGAAGATACATATCCTACAAATGTTAATATTTGGTTTATTTGACAACTAAACACAATTCAATATCCAATTAGTCTACAAATGTATAATTGACATTTTTTTGATTCACGTCTCCATCTCAACCAAAAATATAAGTTAAAGAGTGTTGGTCCCAGGTTTCATGTTTTATGAGCTGAATTAAAGTATCCCAGAAATGTTCCATGCAATTGGCATGCTGACTGCAGGAATGTCCACCAGAGCTGTTGCCAGATAATTTAATGTTAATTTCTCTAACAATAAGCCCCCTCCGACATCGTTTTAGAGAATTTGGTAGTACGTCTAACCGGCCTTACAACCGCAGACCACATGTAAACATGCCAGCCCAGGAACTCCACATCCGGCTTTGTTCCAGTTCCCCACCAATATCCAGAACCTTCGCGCAACCATTGAAGATGAGTGGAACAACATTCCACAGGCCACAAACAACAGCCTGATCAACTCTATGCAAAGGAGATGTGACTGTTTTTTTATTCACGCCCCTACCTTTTTTAAGGTGTCTGTGACCAACAGATTCATATCTGTTTTCCCAATCATGTGAAATCCATAGATTAGGTAACCTAAAAATGGTCAAAGACTCCAGCCATCCTAGTCATAGACTGTTTTCTCTGCCACCGCACGGCAAGCGGTACCAGAGTGCCAAGTCTAGGTCCGAGAGGCTTCCAAACAGCTTCTACCCCCAAGCCATCAGACTCCTTAACATCTAGTCAAATGGCTACCCAGACTATTTGCATAGCCATCCCCTCTCCCCCCTCCCATCTCCATACCACTGCCACTGTCTGTTGTCATCTATGCATAGTCACTTTAATTAACTCTACCTACATGTACATACTACCTCAACTAAACGTTGCCCCCGCACATTGACTCTGTACCGGCACCTCCCTGTATATATTGTTATTTTTTTACTGCGGCTCTTTAATTACTTGTTACATTTATCTCTTATTCTTATCCATATTTTTTGAAACTGCACTGTTGGTTAGGGGCGTTTATGTAAGCATTTCACTGTAAGGTCTACCTACACCTGTTGTACTCGGCGCATGTGACTAATAAAATGTTATTTTATTTTATTTGAATAAAGCTTTGGTCCTTTTATTGCTCACACAATCTCTATTTGGCTCTACTTTGAAAAACAATGTAACTGGGAATCAAAATGGCATGCCCATACTCCAATATTTCACAATAATGCCTTGTGATCTGGAGGGTCGTCTTTTACATCCCCCTAATGGCCCAAATGTGGGATCAGTACCCTTGCCAATATCATGGACAGTAATGGTCTGAGAACATTCCAAGATTTGAAAGACACATACACATTACAACTCTTTTTTTTCTATATTTACAACTTAGGTCAGCTATACTGGCCTATGGAGTCCCTTGGAAAACCCAACTACCGAACCATCCAATGATGGGATTTATAAATCAATCTGGGCTCCCGAAAGGACCAGTAGCAGTGTGTGGGTAAAGTCACTGGGGAGCCAAGACAAAAATAACATAAAATTGATCAGAAATGCAGTGTAGACTTTGTTAATGATGTAAATGACTATTGTAGCTGGAAATGGCAGATTTAAATGGAATATCTACATAGGCGTACAGAGGCCCATTATCAGCAACCATCACTCCTGTGTTCCAATGGCACGTTGTTAGCTAATCCAAGTTTATCATTTTAAAAGGCTAATTGATCATTAGAAAACCCTTTTGCAATTATGTTAGTACAGCTAAAAGCTGTTGTGCTGATTAGATAACCAATAAAACTGGCCTTCTTTAGACTAGTTGAGTATCTGGTGACAGGTGTCTTTTATACTGATAACAAGTTCAAACAGGTGCCATTAATACAGGTAACGAGTGGAGGACAGAGGAGCCTCTTAAAGAAGAAGTTACAGGTCTGTGAGAGCCAGAAATATTGCTTGTTTGTAGGTGACCAAATACTTATTTTCCACCATAATTTGCAAATAAATTCATTAAAAATCCTACAATGTGATTTTCTCATTTTTTTTCTCATTTTGTCTGTCATAGTTGAAGTGTACCTATGATGAAAATTACAGGCCTCTCTCATCTTTTTAAGTTGGAGAACTTGCACAATTCGTGGCTGACTAAATACTTTTATGACCCACTGTATATTGCCCAAACACGCACTCAAAAAATGTATACATATATATATATATATATATACACACAGTTGAAGTCAGAAGTTTACATACACCTTAGACAAATACATTTAAACTCAGTTTTTCACAATTCCTGACATTTAATCATAGTAAACATACCCTGTTTTAGGTCAGTTAGGATCACCACTTTATTTTAAGAATGTGAAATAACAGAATAGAGAGAATTATTTATTTAAGCTTTTATTTCTTTCATCACATTCCCAGTGGGTCAGAAGTTTACATACATTCAATTAGTGTTTGGTAGCATTGCCTTTAAAATGTTTAACTTGGGTCAAACGTTTCGGGTAGCCTTCCACAAGCTTCACACAAAAAGTTGGGTGAATTTTGGCCCATTCCTACTGACAGAGCTGGTGTAACTGAGTCAGATTTGAAGGCCTCCTTGCTCGCACATGCTTTTTCAGTTCTGCCCACACATTTTCTATAGGGTTGAGGTCAGGGCTTTGTGATGGACACTCCAATACCTTGACTTTGTTGTCCTTAAACCATTATGACACAACTTTGGAAGTATGCTTGGAGTGATTATCCATTTGGAAGACCCATTTACGACCAAGCTTTAACTTTGTTGCTTCAATATATCCAGATAATTTTTCTTTCTCATGATGCCATCTATTTTGTGAAGTGCACCAGTCCCTCCTGCAGCAAGTACCCCCATAACATGATGCTGCCACCCCCGTGCTTCATGGTGGGATGGTGTTCTTCAGCTTGCAAGCATCCCCCTTTCTCCTCCAAACATAACAATGGTCATTATGACATAAAAGTTCTATTTTGTTTCATCACACCAGATGACATTCCTCCAAAAGTACTATCTTTGTCCCCATGTGCAGTTACAAACTCTAGTCTGGCCTTTCATGACAGTTTTGGAGCAGTGGCTTCTTCCTTGCTGAGCGGCCTTTCAGGTTACATCGATATAGGACTCATTTTACTGTGGATATAGATACTTTTGTACCTGTTTCCTCCAGCATCTGTTCTGGGATTGATTTGCACTTTTTGCACCAAAGTACGTTCATCTCTAGGAGACAGAATGTGTCTTCTTCTGTCTTCTTCTTCTTCTTGGCTGAAATACATCCACAGGTACACCTCCAATTGACTCAAATGATGTCAATAAGCCTATCAGAAGCTTTTAAAGCCATGACATCATTTTCTGGAATTTTCCAAGCTGTTTTAAGGCACAGTCATCTTAGTGTATGTAAACTTCTGACCCACTGGAATTGTGATACAGTGAATTACAAGTGAAATAATCTGTCTGTAAACAACTGTTGGAAAAATGACTTGTGTCATGCACAAAATAGATGTCCTAACCGACTTGCGAAAGCTATAGTTTGTGGAGTGGTTGAAAAATGAATTTTAATGACTCCAAACTAAGTGTATGTAAACGTCTGACTTCAACTGTAACCAGTCAAAGGTTTGGATACACCCACTCATTCAAGGGTTTTTCTTTATTAATACTATTTTATACATTGTTGAATAATAGTGAAGACATCAAAACTACGAAATAACACATAGATTCATGTAGTAACAAAAAAGTGTAAAACAAATAAAAATATATTTTAGAGTTTAGATTCTTCAAAGTTGCCACCCTTTGCCTTGATGACAGCTTTGCACACTCTTGGCATTCTCTCGACCAGCTTCATGAGGTAGTTCACAACGTTGACATCAGCAAACCACTTGCCCACACAAAACTGGGATTCATCCTTGAAGTGGCCATCGAAGGTGAGCATTTGGGGACCCTAGTTGCTACAGGGTGTGAGAAGGTAGGGAGGGTTGGTGGTTGGAGGTAGACATGTTGCAGGGCTAGGGTTGGGGTTGGGAAAATGGGGTTGGAGGTGGAGGCTCATTTATTTTGTATGACATTTGTTCTCTTTTCACGTACAAAATGTATTGTTACTTTTCGGCTCCGGGCATATGTTATAAAATTGCAACATTATCTCTCTGCCCAATGACAAAATGTGTATAATTGCAGGAAATTTACTTTAAAACTAAAATTTCTCTCTCTGTGGGGAAGGGACAACCAAATCTTGCTTAGGGCCCCCGAAAGGCTAGATCCGGCCTTGGCTCTGTGTTATGATCAGAGCCAACTAGATGACACATCTGTCCATACCCCTTTGAGCAAGACACTTAACCCTAATTGCTCTTGTAAGTTGTTCTGTGTAAGAGCATCTGCTAAATTACGATTAAGAAAATGAATGTGCTGTAACCACATTAGTCATCGATAGAACTAAGAAACAGTCATCATCATGATGATGCCACAGGGTTAACATTACATGTTGATTGTGGGTTAAAGACATGGATGTGAGTTCATCTGGGTCAACAACCCTGCTGGCCAAATGTCACACATTACACACACACACTTGTTTGTACAACAGTTATCATGCTGTATTTGTAGCACACACAATCACTCAGAGAGAGAGAGAGAGAGAGAGAGAAGGGGTGGGGAGAGAGAAAGAGAAGAGGAGGGATGGAAAAAGGGAGATGAGAGAGAATAGAGAGAGAAGGAGAGAGTGAGGAGGGGAGATCCTATCACTCATTTTGTAATTAACATTTCTTCAAGATTGAGTTTAGACTGATGTCTGTGTGAGTTTGTGTTAACATGTCAACTATAAAAACAAAGTCTCACACTCCATACAGTATATATACTGTAGATACTCCAAGTCATTTATGGGTTCATTTGAAATGTCAGAAATGGGATCTAGGACTAGTAATTATTGGGTCGTGTCAAAGAGGAGAAGATGCACATTGATGTGTTGCAGTACTGCAGTCCAAACTAAATCACACAAAGACACACAGGAATTAATCTGGAGAGGTAATTGGATATTCCCCCAAGCAGAATAATTTTGCATTTCTATGTACTGTATGTTTCTGTGTGTGTGCGTGTGTGTGTCTGCATGCCTCCCTGCCTGCCTGCCTGTGTACGTGTGTGTATACTTGCATGTGTGTGTGTCTGTGTACTTGCTTGCAAACATATGTGTTATCGTGTGTTAAATGCCTGCCATTATCCCATTACAGGAAGTATTCCAGAACCTTCAGCCACAGACAAGCAGAGGACATCACTGTATTGTAGGAATGACTGAGCCACGTTCATGTCAAAGTGGCCATTACGGAGATGTAGGGGGCACAAAATGGTTGCTGTTCTTCATCCAGAACATGAAGTTCTAAGGGCCGATTCAATCAGATCTGCTGACATCCACGTAGCTGATGTTATGACGTGTCAGACCTGCAGCTGTCAAATCCACAAGCGGCTCCTGGATTTATATCTAAAACGGACATTGCCATTGGCTGCATGGAGTCGCATTAACAGAAATCTCACGTAGCCTTGTTTACAAGTATGAACACTGGAATGTGAGATGTAATCTACACCTCCATTAGGCTGATAGAAATCCTCATTATTTCTTCTGATTTTCAATGTGAGCGTCATTATTTCTATATAGCCTACACTTTCTTGTTCTGAACTTCTTACACGAGTGGAACAGGTGTGGCTTCCTGACAACAATCACAAGAGCAACTGCTCACTGATTTGACACTGCAAAAACAGCAGCTATGCTATGCGGGTGTCGGCTATCTCCGGTAAATGCTTGATCTGATTGAATCTAGGCCTAAATGGAAATATCATGAAACTGTTGCTGATTATAATGACCAGGGAGAAGATACCAGCATTGGGCACAGATAAATAAGACAATTAAAATAACTAAGATAATTTTTTAGGCCAAAAGCATTTCACATTCTCTGCATCTCAGGCCCAAGCACGCACACACAGGCACACGCATTCACACAGATGCATGCACGCACACACACAGACGTTTGCCCAGTGGCCAACAGTAAATATGGGACAACTTACAGCTTTCATTTTCTTCTGAAAATGTACGCTTCTCTTTGATCTGAAATCACTCCCTTGGATGTAAACATTGTATAAATATTGTGCTTTCACTCTTCCCTGTAACCTTCATGGCTTTATAATCAGAGATTTATGTAACATTAGTAGTAATCCATTTACATATTCATGTCTTCCCCAGAGCAGACGATTAGTGTTGAATATGAATGGCATCATTTACTAAGGAGAGGAAATCATTAAGATATTAAAGCAACACTTCAGGGGATGTAACGTGTCTCATATGAATCATTACCTTAGTTAGCATCTTGCTGCTCGTTCCAGAGATGGAACGAAGCAATCAACTGGATCAAAGCAACTAGATTCTCTCCTTTAAAAAAACATTACTCATTATACAGTCACCTCCAAAATTATTGTCACCATTGATATACAATACTGTGCAAAAGTTTTAGGCAGGTGTGAAAAAATGCTGTAAAGTAAGAATGCTTTCAAAAATAGACGTAAATAGATTATATTTATCAATTATCAAAATGCAAAGTGAGTGAACAGAAGAAAAATATAAATCAGATCCATATTTGGTGTGACCACCCTTTGCCTTCAAAACAGCATCAATTCTTATAGGTTTTATTTTTTGTTCAGTATAATTTAAACACAATCTCAAATAGATGAGTGTCAAAACTATTGGCATCTCTGTTTTCAATACTTTTTGCACCCTCCACTTGATAGGATAAAGCTACTTAGCGTTTTTCTATAATGTTTTATGAAATTGGAGAACACATTGGGATGGATCTTAGACCATTCCTCCATACAGATTCTTTCCAGATTATTGATATCAAATCAAACCAAATCCAATTTTCTTTGTCACATATACATGGTTAGCAGATGTTAATGCGAGTGTAGCGAAATGCTTGTGCTTCTAGTTCCGACCATGCAGTAATATCTAACAAGTAATCTAACAATTTCACAACAACTACCTTATACACACAAGTGTAAAGGAATGAATAAGAATATGTACATAAAAATATATGAATGAATGATGTCCAAACGGCATAGGCAAAATGCAGTAGATGGTATAGAGTACAGTATATACATATGAGGTGAGTAATGTAGATGTAGGGTATGTAACCATTATATAAAGTGGCTTGTTTAAAGTGGCTAGTGATACATTTATTACATCAAGATGGCAAGATGCAGTAGATGGTATAGAGTACAGTATATATATATGAAATGAGTAATGTAGGGTATGTAAACATTATAGAAAGTGGCATTGTTTAAAGTGGCTAGTGATACATTTATTACATCAATTTTTCCATAATTAAAGTAGCTAGAGTTGAGTCAGTATGTTGGTAGCAGCCACTCAATGTTAGTGATGGCTGTTTAACAGTCTGATGGCCTTGAGATAGAAGCTGTTTTTCAGTCTCTCGGTCCCAGCTTTGATGCACCTGTACTGACCTCGCCTTCTGGATGATAGCGGGGTGAAAAGGCAGTGGCTCGGGTGGTTGTTGTCCTTGATGATATTTATGGCCTTCCTGTGACATCGGGTGGTGTAGGTGTCCTGGAGGGCAGGTAGTTTGCCCCCGGTGATGCGTTGTGCAGACCTCACTACCCTCTGGAGAGCCTTACGGTTATGGGCAGAGCAGTTGCCGTACCAGGCGGTGATACCAGGCGTACCAGGCGGCTCTCGATTGTGCATCTGTAAAAGTTTGTGAGTGTTTTTAGTGACAAGCCGAATTTCTTCAGCCTCCTGAGGTTGAAGAGGCGCTGCTGCACCTTCTTTACCCCTCTGTCTGTGTGGGTGGACCATTTCAGTTTGTCCGTGATGTGGACGCCGAGGAACTTAAAACTTTACACCCTCTCCACTACTGTCCTGTCGATGTGGATAGGGGGCTGCTCCCTCTGCTGTTTCCTGAAGTCCACGATCATCTCCTTTGTTTTGTTGACATTGAGTGTGAGGTTATTTTCCTGACACCACACTCCGAGGGCTCTCACCTCCTCCCTGTAGGCCGTCTCGTCGTTGTTGGTAATCAAGCCTACCACTGTAGTGTTGTCAATCAAACTTGATGATTGAGGTGGAGGCTGCATGGCCACGCAGTCATGGGTGAACAGGGAATACAGGAGAGGGCTGAGAACGCACCCTTGTGTGGCCCCAGTGTTGAGGATCAGCGGGGTGGAGATGTTGTTACTTACCCTCACCACCTGGGGGCGGCCCGTCAGGAAGTCCAGTACCTAGTTGCACAGGGCGGGATCGAGATCCAGGGTCTCGAGCTTAATGACGAGTTTGCGCTTGTGGAGTGCCCTCTTTGATTCACACCATAGGTTTTCAATGGGGCTGTAGTCCGAAGACTGAGATGGCCATTGCAAAATGATGATTTTGTGGTCAATTAACTATTTATTTGTAGATTTGATGTGTGCTTGGGTTCATTGTATTGCTGGAAGATCCACTTGCAGCCAAGGTTCAGCCTCCTGGCAGAGGCAAGAAGGTTTTGGACAAAAATGTCCTGGTATTGCAAAGTTCATAATGCTGTTGACCTTAACAAAGGCCCCAGGACCAGTGGAAGCAAAGCAGCACCATAACATCAAGGATCCACCACCATATTTTACAGTAGGTATGAGGTTCTTAGGTTATTTTCAGAATATGCATTATTTTTTTCAAGGCCAAATCCACCATTGGTGTGCATTTTCCTCTCATCTGACCACAGCACCTGGTTCCTATACATGTGCCAATTCCTTATAGCAAACTCCAATAATTTACATTTGTTGGTTGTTCTCAATAAAGCTTTTTTAAGGCAACCCTTCCAAATAGCCTATTGGCATGGCTGTGGCGTCTAATTGTAGATTTGGAGACTTGGTGATCGCAAGATTCGACCAATTTCTGTAATTTTCTAACTGTGGCCCTTGGACTTTTCTTTGCCTCCCGAACCATTTTCCTCACTGTGCATGGGGACAAAATATACATGCTTCCTCTACCAGGCAAGTCTACCTGTCACGGTGAGTGAATGAGGACCCAAAAGCGAATTAACTTAACAGAGCTTCTTTAATAACCAAACATAGGTAGGTTCAGACAGACCGGCAGATTCCGACAGGACAGGACAAGGTTACAGCAAACATGACGATAGTCTGGTTCAGGCATGAAACACAACAAACAAGAATCCGACAAAGACAGGAGCAGAAACAGAGAGAGATATAGGGGCCTAATCAGAGGGAAAAAGGGAACAGGTGGGAAACGGGGTGAATGGGTAGTTAGGAGGAGACAAGGAACAGCTGGGGGAAAGCGGGGGAGAAAAGGTAACCTAATACGACCAGCAGAGGGAGACAGGGTGAAAGGAAAGGACAGAAAGACACAACATGACAATACATGACAGTACCCCCCCACTCACCGAGCGCCTCCTGGCGCACTCGAGGAGGAAACCTGGCGGCAACGGAGGAAATCCTCGATCAGCGCACGGTCCAGCACGTCCCGAGAGGGAACCCAACTCCTCTCCTCAGGACCGTACCCCTCCCAATCTACGAGGTACTGGTGACCACGGCCCCGAGGACGCATGTCCAAAATCCTGCGGACCCTGTAGATGGGTGCGCCCTCGACAAGGATGGGGGGGGGGGGGGAGACGAGCGGGGGCGCGAAGAACGGGCTTGATACAGGAGACATGGAAGACCGGGTGGACGCGACGAAGGTATCGCGGAAGAAGAAGTCGAACTGCGACAGGATTAATGACCCGAGAAATACGGAACGGACCAATGAACCGCGGGGTCAACTTGCGAGAAGCCGTCTTAAGGGGAAGGTTCTGAGTGGAGAGCCAAACTCTCTGACCGCGACAATATCTAGGACTCTTAGTTCTACGCTTATTAGCAGCCCTCACAGTCTGCGTCCTATAACGGCAAAGTGCAGACCTGACCCTCTTCCAGGTGCGCTCGCAACGTTGGACAAAAGCCTGAGCGGAGGGGACGCTGGACTCGGCGAACTGAGATGAGAACAGCGGAGGCTGGTACCCGAGGCTACTCTGAAAAGGAGATAGCCCGGTCGCAGACGAAGGAAGCGAGTTGTGGGCGTATTCTGCCCAGGGGAGCTGTTCTGACCAAGACGCAGGGTTGCGAAAAGAAAGACTGCGTAAGATGCGACCAATAGTCTGATTGGCCCGTTCTGCTTGACCGTTAGACTGGGGGTGAAAGCCGGAAGAGAGACTGACGGAAGCCCCAATCAAACGGCAAAACTCCCTCCAAAATTGAGATGTGAATTGCGGACCTCTGTCCGAAACGACGTCTGACGGAAGGCCATGAATTCTGAAAACATTCTCGATGATGATTTGTGCCGTCTCTTTAGCAGAAGGAAGCTTAGCAAGGGGAATGAAATGAGCCGCCTTAGAGAACCTATCGACAACCGTAAGAATAACAGTCTTCCCCGCTGACGAAGGCAGTCCGGTGACAAAATCTAAGGCGATGTGAGACCACGGTCGAGAGGGAATGGGAAGCGGCCTGAGACGGCCGGCAGGAGGAGAGTTACCGGACTTAGTCTGCGCGCAGACCGAACAAGCAGCCACGAAACGACGCGTGTCATGCTCCCGGGTGGGCCACCAAAAACGCTGGCGAATGGAAGCAAGCGTACCCCGAACGCCAGGGTGGCCGGCTAACTTGGCAGAGTGAGCCCACTGAAGAACGGCCAGACGAGTAGGAACGGGAACGAAAAGAAGGTTCCTAGGACAAGCGCGCGGCGACGGAGTGTGAGTGAGCGCTTGCTTTACCTGCCTCTCAATTCCCCAGACAGTCAACCCGACAACACGCCCCTCAGGGAGAATCCCCTCGGGGTCAGTGGAGGCTACTGAAGAACTGAAGAGACGAGATAAAGCATCAGGCTTGGTGTTCTTAGAGCCCGGACGATAAGAAATCACGAACTCGAAACGAGCGAAAAACAGCGCCCAACGCGCCTGACGCGCATTAAGTCGTTTGGCAGAACGGATGTACTCAAGGTTCCTATGGTCAGTCCAAACGACAAAAGGAACGGTCGCGCCCTCCAACCACTGTCGCCATTCGCCTAGGGCTAAACGGATGGCGAGCAGTTCGCGGTTTCCCACATCATAGTTACGTTCCGACGGCGACAGGCGATGAGAAAAATACGCGCATGGGTGGACCTTGTCGTCAGAGAGGGAGCGCTGAGAAAGAATGGCTCCCACGCCCACCTCTGACGCGTCAACCTCGACAACGAACTGTCTAGAGACGTCAGGTGTAACAAGGATAGGAGCGGATGTAAAACGATTCTTGAGGAGATCAAAAGCTCCCTGGGCGGAAACGGACCACTTAAAGCACGTCTTGACAGAAGTAAGGGCTGTGAGAGGAGCTGCCACCTGACGGAAATTACGGATGAAACGACGATAGAAGTTCGCGAAGCCGAGAAAGCGCTGCAGCTCGATGCGTGACTTAGGGGCGGGCCAATCAATGACAGCTTGGACCTTAGCGGGATCCATCTTAATGCCTTCAGCGGAAATAACAGAACCGAGAAATGTGACGGAGGAGGCATGAAAAGTGCACTTCTCAGCCTTCACAAAAAGACAATTCTCTAAAAGGCGCTGGAGGACACGTCGAACGTGCTGAACATGAATCTGGAGTGACGGTGAAAAAATCAGGATATCGTCAAGGTAAACGAAAACAAAGATGTTCAGCATGTCTCTCAGGACATCATTGACTAATGCCTGAAAGACAGCTGGAGCGTTAGCGAGGCCGAAAGGAAGAACCCGGTATTCAAAGTGCCCTAACGGAGTGTTAAACGCCGTCTTCCACTCGTCCCCCTCCCTGATGCGCACGAGATGGTAAGCGTTACGAAGGTCCAACTTAGTGAAAAACCTGGCTCCCTGCAGGATCTCGAAGGCTGAAGACATAAGAGGAAGCGGATAACGATTCTTCACTGTTATGTCATTCAGCCCTCGATAATCTATGCAGGGGCGCAGAGACCCGTCCTTCTTCTTGACAAAAAAAAACCCCGCTCCGGCGGGAGAGGAGGAGGGGACTATGGTACCGGCGTCAAGAGCTACAGACAAATAATCCTCGAGAGCCTTACGTTCGGGAGCCGACAGAGAGTATAGTCTACCCCGGGGGGGAGTGGTTCCCGGAAGGAGATCAATACTACAATCATACGACCGGTGTGGAGGAAGAGAGGTGGCCCTGGACCGACTGAACACCGTGCGCAGATCGTGATATTCCTCCGGCACCCCTGTCAAATCACCAGGCTCCTCCTGTGAAGAAGAGACAGAGGAAACAGGAGGGATAGCAGACATTAAACATTTCACATGACAAGAGACGTTCCAGGAGAGGATAGAATTACTAGACCAATTAATGGAAGGATTATGACAAACTAGCCAGGGATGGCCCAAAACAACAGGTGTAAAAGGTGAACGAAAAATTAAAAAAGAAATGGTTTCGCTATGATTACCAGAAACAGTGAGGGTTAAAGGTAGCGTCTCACGCTGAATCCTGGGGAGAGGACTACCATCCAGGGCGAACAAGGCCGTGGACTCCCTTAACTGTCTGAGAGGAATGTCATGTTCCCGAGCCCAGGTCTCGTCCATAAAACAGCCCTCCGCCCCAGAGTCTATTAAGGCACTGCAGGAAGCTGACGAACCGGTCCAGCGTAGATGGACCGACAAGGTAGTGCAGGATCTTGAAGGAGAGACAGGAGTAGTAGCGCTCACCAGTAGCCCTCCGCTTACTGATGAGCTCTGGCTTTTACTGGACATGAAGTGACAAAATGACCAGCAGAACCGCAATAGAGACAGAGGCGGTTGGTGATTCTCCGTTCCCTCTCCTTAGTCGAGATGCGGATACCTCCCAGCTGCATAGGCTCAGCTCCCGAGCCGGCAGAGGAAGATGGTAGTGATGCGGAGAGGGGGGCAACGGAGAGCGCGAGCTCCTTTCCACGAGCTCGGTGACGAAGATCAACCCGTCGCTCAATGCGAATAGCGAGTTCAATCAAGGAATCCACGCTGGAAGGAACCTCCCGGGAGAGAATCTCATCCTTTACCTCTGCGCGGAGACCCTCCAGAAGACGAGCGAGCAAGGCCGGCTCGTTCCAGCCACTGGAGGCAGCAAGAGTGCGAAACTCAATAGAGTAGTCAGTTATGGATCGATTGCCTTGACATAGGGAAGACAGGGCCCTGGAAGCCTCCTCCCCAAAAACAGATCGATCAAAAACCCGTATCATCTCCTCCTTAAAGTCATGATACTGGTTAGTACACTCAGCCCTTGCCTCCCAGATTGCCGTGCCCCACTCACGAGCCCGTCCAGTAAGGAGAGATATGACGTAGGCGACACGAGCAGTGCTCCTGGCGTAAGTGTTGGGCTGGAGAGAAAACACAATATCACACTGGGTGAGGAACGAGCGGCATTCAGTGGGCTCCCCAGAGTAACACGGCGGGTTATTGATTCTGGGCTCCGGAGATTCGAAAGCCCTGGAAGTGGCCGGTGGATCGAGGCGGAGATGGTGAACCTGTTCTGTGAGGTTGGAGACTTGGGTGGCCAGGGTCTCAACGGCATGTCGAGCAGCAGACAATTCCTGCTCGTGTCTGCCTAGCATCGCTCCCTGGATCTCGACGGCTGAGTGGAGAGGATCCGAAGTCGCTGGGTCCATTCTTGGTCGGATTCTTCTGTCACGGTGAGTGAATGAGGACCCAAAAGCGAATTAACTTAACAGAGCTTCTTTAATAACCAAACATAGGTAGGTTCAGACAGACCGGCAGATTCCGACAGGACAGGACAAGGTTACAGCAAACATGACGATAGTCTGGTTCAGGCATGAAACACAACAAACAAGAATCCGACAAAGACAGGAGCAGAAACAGAGAGAGATATAGGGGCCTAATCAGAGGGAAAAAGGGAACAGGTGGGAAACGGGGTGAATGGGTAGTTAGGAGGAGACAAGGAACAGCTGGGGGAAAGCGGGGGAGAAAAGGTAACCTAATACGACCAGCAGAGGGAGACAGGGTGAAAGGAAAGGACAGAAAGACACAACATGACAATACATGACACTACCACTGTTCCAGTGGTTTTACATTTCTTGTTTGTTGCCTTAATAGTGGTATTGTGGTGGTATTTTTGTTTTTTCGGTTTATTTTTTTGTACTCATTGCCTGATTTATGAAAGTCAACAACCAATTGTCTTTTTTCATTTGTAAGTTCTCTCTGCCTTTCCCCATGGTGATGGACGATAAATGGATTTTACATGCGTGTTACCTAATTTTTATACCCCAGTGAAACAGGAAGCCATGGAAGGCCACAATACAGTACCTTAAACCGAGAATAACTTGAAAAGGTAGAATGTTAATGCAGATTTTATTTGGATTTTATTTATAAGAATATTTAATGGTCCCAATAATTTTGACACCTATCTTTTTGGTGTCAAAAATCTCTTTCTCTGAGCAATTGTATTAGTACAAAATAATATAATTTCCCAATTTTTTTGAGCATACAATATAGCTTGGTATTTGTATTAATTCAAATTGTATTATTTGGAGGTGACTGTACTGTCTATATGACATTTTACAGCTTCTTGTCTCTTTTAAACTCCACTAATTATACATTTGGAAATGTAAGAGGAAGACAGGCAGATGGGCATATCTAGCTATGCCTTGATGGTTTGTCCAGACTGACCATTTTGATTCTCAGTCAATGAGATCATGAATGTTCATATTGATTACAAGCTATAATTGCATAATATACATCAAGGTTTTCTCAGGAAACTCAGGTATCATAAACCACTGCGGCATGTTGACCCAAGCACATCCCTGACCCAACACAGCTAACAACTGCTAATGTCAAACCCACATAGGAATCAATGATACAGGAACATAGAAATCTATACCAACACTGAATCATAGAGTTCTGATCAGCTGATATTTACAAAGAGATTAGGTTGAGTTGTCTCTAGTTTCTATCCCAACAAAATCATAAACCTGTGGAATCTGACTTGGATATAAAAGCTAATGGAAACCATTATGTTGTGTAATTTAGCTACTGTCTCTAATACCAAATGGTACATCAGGGTACTTCTCACGAAACTGCCCAAAAAAGACAGAAAATTATGAAGTGTCATTTTTTACTACATGTTGTCTTGAATCTGTCAAGGCTCAGGAGAAGACCCAGATGCAGACAGTTTCGAAGTAACAAAAGTGTAATACAAAAACAGGGGGGCAGGCAAATGACAGGTCAAAAGCAGGCAGAGGTCAGTAATCCAGAGCAGAGTAAAAAAGGTACAGAACGGCAAGCAGGCTCAGGGTCAGGGCACGTAGAATGGTCAAAACCGGGAAAATTAGAAAACAAGAACTAGAGAAAAGAAAGGACCAAAAGAAAACAACTGGTAGGCTTGACGAAACAAAACGAACTGGCAACAGACAAACAGAGAACACAGGTATAAATACACTGGGGATAATGGGGAAGATTGGCAACACCTGGAGGGGGTAGAGATAATCACAAAGACAGGAGAAACAGATCAGGGTGTGACAATACCCCCCCCCCATCCCCCTCTAGGGGTGACACCTGGCATCCTACCTGGGCGCATACCTATTTGACCGGGGTGCCGGCGTTGGAACTCAGCGAAGAGGCCTGGGTCCAGGATGTCCCTGGCGGGGACCCAGCACCTCTCCTCCGGGCCATAACCCTCCCAGTCAACCAGGTACTGATTTCGTCAGTTCGTCATTTCCGGTCACAACTTGCAGACTTGTTTACGTGTTGCTCTGCGTTTTGTTGCCAACCTTACTTCGCTACCTGACAACTTCACTTTCTTTTTTTTTATTACCGTTTATATTTGGAGTTTTTCCCTCACTCAACTTTTTTTCATTCAACTTTTTCACTCCAGACGCTTTATCTGGATATGGTTCGTCAGGACCTCCAACAGCCGAAGCTTCTAATTGCAGTCGCTGTACTCATAATATACAGCAGAACGATCACCTTACGGCGAGGATAGCTGTGCTTAAAGCCCAGCTTCAGACGCAATCGTTATGCAAGGGTAATTTCATTGTAGGAAAGAATGAAACAGCGTCTGTGCCATCAGTAAGTACAGATAGTAACGTTAGTATAAATCCCCTCGCATGGTCCCCGCAGCCGGACAACTTGCTCATGGCTTCTGGAGGGAAATGCTGTAGGAATGCTCAACCGGTGTCGCTCATTCAGCCAACAGAAACTTTCAACCGGTTTTCCCCATTAAGCAGCGAGTCGGAATCTGAGGCCAAGCCTTCTCTTGTCTCTACTCCTCCCGTTACGGGGTCTGAGACGCCGAAGCTTTCCACCATTAGCCCTGACAAATTGAAAATCCTATTCATTGGCGACTCCATTGCCTGCAGTATTAGACTTAAAAATAATCATCCATACACTGTTTACCAGGGGGCAGGGCTACCGACGTTAAGGCTAATCTGAAGATGGTGCTGGCTAAAAAGCGAAAACTGGCGAGTGTAGAGAGTATAGAGATATTGTTATCCACATCGGCACCAACGATGTTAGGATGAAACAGTCAGAGGTCACCAAGCGCAACATAGCTTCAGCGTGTAAATCAGCTAGAAAGATGTGCCGGCATAGAGTAATTGTCTCCAGTTAGGGGAATGATGAGCTCTACAGCAGAGTCTCACAACTCAATCGCTGGTTGAAAACTGTTTTCTGCCCCGCCCAAAAGATAGAATTTGTAGATAATTGGCCCTCTTTCTGGGACTCACCCACAAACAGGACCAAGCCTGGCCTGATGAGGAGTGACAGACTCCATCCTAGCTGGAGGGGTGCTCTCGTCTTATCTACCAACATAGACAGGGCTCTAACTCCTCTAGCTCCACAATGAAATAGGGTGCAGGCCAGGCAGCAGGCTGTTAGCCAGCCTGCCAGCTTAATGGAGTCTGCCACTAGCACAGTCAGTGTAGTCAGCTTAGCTATCCCCATTGAGACCGTGTCTGTGCCTCGACCTAGGTTGGGCAAAACTAAACATGGCGGTGTTCGCCTTAGCAATCTCACTAGGATAAAGATCTCCTCCATTCCTGCCATTATTGTAAGAGATCGTGATACCTCACATCTCTAAATAGGGCTACTTAATGTTAGATCCCTCACTTCAAAGGCAGTTATAGTCAATGAACTAATCACTGATCATAATCTTGATGTGATTGGCCTGACTGAAACATGGCTTAAGCCTGATGAATTTACTGTGTTAAATGAGGCCTCACGTCCTCGTTACACTAGCGACCATATCCCCTGTGTATCCCGCAAAGGCGGGAGGTGTTGCATTTACATTTACGATAGCAAATTTCAATTTTCAATTTCTATATAATCTCCACCCAGCACAGGCAGAAGAGGACTGGCCAACCCTCATAGCCTTGTTCCTCTCTAGGTTTCTTCCTAGGTTTTGGTCTTTCTAGGGAGTTTTTCCTAGCCACCGTGCTTCTACACCTGCTTTGCTTGCTGTTTGGGGTTTTAGGCTGGCTTTCTGTACAGCACTTTGAGATATCAGCGGATGTAAGAAGGGCTATATAAATACATTTGATTTGATTTGATACTGAAATCCCCTGCCCCGCAGGGGGCAGAGGTCAGGCTGCCTTCTGTAAATTTGTAGGCGAGCGAGTAAACCCCCACTGCCATCCATTCTATTGGCCAATGGTGCAATCATTGGAAAATTAAATCGTTTGGGTTCACCTTCAAATGTCCTTGTTTTTTTTTTAAAGAAAAGCAATTTCTTTGTCCATTAAAATAACATAAAATATATCAGAAATACAGTGTAGACATTGTAATGTTGTAAATAACTATTGTAGCTGGAAATTCAGGATTCAGGCAATGGGCATGGCAGGATGGACTCCAGCCCATGATGGAACCAGCAGTCCAGTCTATGAGGGGATTGTGTCGCTGGAGCGTCCAACGCTCTTAACTTCCATTGGGAATGGAGAGGGGTTGTGTGGGGATGCCCAGTTCGGACACCAGGGTAGCATCCATAAAACTCTCATCGGCTCCAGAGTTTTGACTGGTTCCCCCACAGCAGGATGGCATGGAAAGGGGTGCGAGTAAAGGGAGAGGAATAGTTATCTGTATGGCCCACCTCTGTATCGCCCCTACTGGTGAGCCTGGTCTTTTATTGGACAGGAGGACATGAATTGTCTAGTAGTCCCGCAATGCAGGCAAGCCTTCGTGTGGAGCCGGTGTAGATGTTCGACTGGGGACAGCCTAGCTCTGCCTAGATGCATCGGCTCGGGAAGAGGTGAATCGGCAGACTTCAGAGACTCTTGGGGGAACTCTGGAAGCCTCAGGTCCTCTCGGCCACAGAGACGTCGGGGACTTCCGGGATGCTTCAGAGCCAAGGTGGAATCCTTGGGCGGGCGAGTGGAATCGGACCTCCTCTCCTTCCTACGTTCCCGTAGCCGCCCATCAATCCGGATGATCAAGGCAATGAGCGAGTCGAGATCCCGGGCTGCTAGCTCGTCCTACACTTCCTCCGATAATCCGGATGCTTACAACGATTTCGAGTTCCTGTCACTCTCAGCTGCCAACATACAGAAATCCATTGCATTGTCTGCCACACTGCGGGAGTCTTGCCGATGCTGGAGTAACTTCCGGGCATTCTCTCCCCCGGACAATGGAGAATCAGAAACCTTCTTCACCTCTGCAACGAACTCCTCCAGACAGAAGCATACTGTTGATCCCACTGTTGGACTGTTGATCCCACACGGCCGTAGCCCAGGCGAGAGCCCTCCCGGACATCAGCGCAATGAGGTACGCTATCTTCGAGTGGCTCGAGGGGAAGGAGGAGGTCTGCAGCTCAATGATGAGAGAACACTTTGCGAGAAACGCCCGACAGGTTTCCGACTATGCAGCGAAGCGTTCCTTGGGAGGTAAGCGGGGTTCTCGGGAAACTGCCCAGTGTGTTTAATGCGCAGTCCATGGCGTTCGGCCAAGGTCTGGCACCCTTCCATAAGCCCACGAAGCAACTCATCATGCCTTCCAATGGTGACTCCTTGGGAGAAGTTGGCGTTGCGGAGCTGGTCCAAGTCTGCTGGGTCGGTGGTCATGGCCAGTTTGTACTGTCAAGGTTTGGTAGAAGACCCAGAAGCAGACAGTTTTGAAGTAACAAAAGTTTATTACTAAAACAGGGGGGCAGGCAAACGACATGTCAAGGACAGGCAGAGGTCAGTAATCCAGAGCAGAGTCCGAAAGGTACTGAACGATAGACAGGCTCTGGGTCAGGGCAGACAGAGGTCCGTAATCCAAGGAGGTGTGACAAGGTATAGAACGGCATGCAGGCTCAGGGTCAGGGCAGGCAGAATGGTGAAAACTGTGAAAACTAGAAAACAGGAACTAGAGAAAAGACAGGAGCAAGAAAAATAAAACAAAACAAACTGGCAACAGACAAACAGAGAACACAGGTATAAATACACTGGGGATAATGGAGACGATGGGCGACACGTGGAGGGGGTGGATGAGATCAGGGTGTGACAGAATCACTGAGATTAGGATCTGTACTTATCTATTTCATAATTGTTGTTATGTTTTTTTAATCAGATATTATGCTTTTTACCAGTATTTTCACAAAAGTCGAAAAAATGTAATGAACAAATCAATATTTCTAAATTTAACATTGCTCCCCTCATTCTGAAAGTATGTAAGGGAATAAATGTACTTTTCATGTGCTCATCTAAGGTCTACTCCTCTAGATGATGTATCACGTGTGAATAAAACTTTATTTAAAAATAATGATTTGAGACTCAAGTGCACAGACACTGTGTTTGTACGTAAAAAAAATCTGGCGGAAATGTAAAATGGATTTAAAATAAGACACATTCCCAAAAACTACACATCTTAGTCCTCAGAATAATAATTGATTTTTGAAGATGCATCATGGTTTTGTAACTCAATTTGCAACATACATTTTAAAACTGGTTTCATGATAGTGCTTGATTTGATGGATTTAAAATAAACCAAATTGAATTTATTAGGTAGTTACATAGTTGTTACAGTTTTCATGTGTAATAACTAAGTTAATACCAAGCAAAAAAAAAATGGATGGTAAAATACAGCACTATCAAATATGTTTTCCAAGGAAAGCAACCAAAGAGGGAAAGATCATTCTTAAATTATGTAGGGCCAGGAAAAACTCTTGACTTTTCTTAGGTCATATGAAAAACCTCAAGGCTTAAATTAAAACATAATTAATTAGTTTGGGCCCAGATTATTTCCTACATCTCGAAATGAGGTGCACAAGCAATATATACATCATTGTGCACAATCCATGGCTACAAAGCTAGCTGGCTAGCTACCTACTCTGTAAATTAGCTTGACATAACAAAAAGTAATAGAAACAAGTTGAGAAAAAAAGTTACTAAAAGAAACGTGTTTTATTATCTTCTGAACAGGGATGGGGTGCTGCTGGAGCGCGAGGGAGTGGCACTTTTTTCAATTTGAGAACACACAAAGCTGGTAAAAATATTTCTGGAAAATTATTTCTGAAGATGAATCAATGTCCCAGAAAATCAAATAATGATGAATAGGTATTTTACATAATATAATAGCATAGCATAGTAGGCCTAAAACGCTACTGTGTTATACCAAAAGCACCTTATTTCTAGTGAGATTTTAGGATGGTTAGTTGAAGCTGAATAGTTGCATTTCTTTTCTCATACGGGCTAAACTTAACAGAGCACGTGCCACTAGCCAGGATTTATGCTTTGTTAACACCATCTGCTCTAATTCTCTCACCAAACAGTAGTTCAAGAAGATCTAAATTCATATTCCCATGAAACTGATTGAGATCAAATTATTGGCATGAAGATGTAGTTTGGACATTTCACCGTAAAACTTGAAGAATTATCATTCACGATTGACAGTGATGATGGCCTATTTTGAAATGCCTAACCTGGTGTTTGAGGGTATTATAAAAAAAGATATATAGAGAGAGAGAGAGAGTTGAAGTCGGAAGTTTACAGAGACAGGTTGGAGTCATTAAAACTTGTTTTTCAACCACTCCACGAATGTCTTGTTAACAAACTATAGCTTTGGCAAGTCTGTTAGGACATCTACTTTGTGCATGACATCAGTCATTCTTCCAACAATTGTTTACAGACAGATTATTGTATCACAATTCCAGTGGGTCAGAAGTTTACACACACTAAGTTGACTGTGTCTTTAAACAACTTGGAAAATTCCAGAAAATATGTAATGGCTTTAGAAGCTTCTGGTAGTCTAATTGTCATAATCAAATCAAATCAAATCAAATTTTATTTGTCACATACACATGGTTAGCAGATGTTAATGCGAGTGTAGCGAAATGCTTGTGCTTCTAGTTCCGACAATGCAGTAATAACCAACAAGTAATCTAGTCCATTAATTTGTCCAATAATTTGAGTCCATTGGAGGAGTACCTGTGGATGTATTTCAAGGCCTACCTTCAAACACAGTGCCTCTTTGCTTGAAATCATGGGAAAATCAAAAGAAATCAGCCAAGACCTCAGAAAAAACATTGTAGACCACAAGTCTGATTCATCCTTGAAGGTACTACATTCATCTGTACAAACAATAGTACGCAAGTATAAACACTATGGGACCACACAGCCGTCATACTGCATAGGAAGGAGACGTGTTCTGTTTCCTAGAGATGAACGTACTTTGGGGTGAAAAGTGCAAATCAATCCCAGAACAAGAGCAAAGGACCTTGTGAAGATGCTGGAGGAAACAGGTCCAAAAGTATCTATATCCACAGTAAAACAAGTCCTATATCGACTAAACCTGAAAGGCCGCTCAGCAAGGA
Source organism: Oncorhynchus mykiss (assembly GCF_057628025.1). Lineage (NCBI taxonomy): Eukaryota > Metazoa > Chordata > Actinopteri > Salmoniformes > Salmonidae > Oncorhynchus > Oncorhynchus mykiss. The sequence goes on from NC_143039.1 coordinate 59,885,376, forward strand.
AGAAGCCACTGCTCCAGAACCGCCATTAAAAAGCCAGACTACGGTTTGCAACTGCACATGGGGACAAAGATCATACCTTTTGGTGAAATGTTCTCTGGTCTAATGAAACAAAAATAGAACTGTTTGGCCATAATGACCATTGTTATGTTTGGAGGAGAAAGGTTGGATGCTTGCAAGCCGAAGAACACCATTCCAACCATGAAGCACGGGGGTGGCAGCATCATGTTGTGGGGGTGCTTTGCTGCAGGAGGGACTGGTGCACTTCACAAAATAGATGGCATCATGAAGGAAAATGATGTGGATATATTGAAGCAACATCTCAAGATATCAGTCAGGATGTTAAAGCTTGGTCGCAAATGGGTCTTCCAAATGGACAATGACCCCAAGCATACTTCCAAAGTTGTGTCATAATGGCTTAAGGACAACAAAATCAAGGTATTGGAGTGGTCATCACAAATCCCTGACCTCAATCCTATAGAAAATGTGTGAGCAGAACTGAAAAAGCATGTGCGAGCAAGGATGCCTACAAACCTGACTCAGTTACACCAGCTCTGTCATGAGGAATAGGCTAAAATTCACCCAACTTTTTGTGGGAAGCTTGTGGAAGGCTACCCGAAACGTTTGACCCAAGTTAAACAATTTAAAGGCAATGCTAGCAAATACTAATTGGGTGTATGTAAACTTCTGACCCACTGGGAATGTGATGAAAGAAATAAAAGCTGAAATAAATCATTCTCTCTATTCTATTATTCTGACATTTCACATTCTTAAAATAAAGTGGTGATCCTAACTGACTTAAAACAGGGAATTTTTACTTTGATTAAATGTCAGGAATTGTGAAAACTGAGTTTAAATGTATTTGGCTAAGGTGTATGTAAACTTCCGACTTCAACTGTATATATATATATTTAGACTGCGTGGGCATAGGCAAACGTTCTAATTGGAGGATGCATTTTATGCATATTCTATAATAATATTCAGTAGGCTATATCTGTCAGTAGAAACTTTGATGACAAATGATGACAGATTTATGCGCTGCCGCACAAAAACAAATTGCAACACACCACTGATATATCAATTTGTTTCTCCTGTCTTGGATGTAGAAGTCCTATTTTGCGATCTTCCAAAGTAAATGTGATCTCTTTGATGAGACATTCAGTCAGTGAATCAGGCCATCTCCATGGTAACCAGAGACTCTTTCTGCCATACATGCCATCAAACTACCATAACATCTCTCACGTATGCCCTTACAGGCTGCGTCTTACAGGCTGCATTTCTGTATTTTGGATGTTATAGATCTTTAAAACTTGATTGCTGCCATAAAAAAAACATTGTAGGGCTACATCAACAATGGACTAATTAAACAAATATTTCAAAAATATTGTTTTTGGGTGGAATTTTCCTTTCAGGTAAACCAATAAGGAAATTGTTTTATGCAACCGGGCCCAGAAATTATTGCCTCTGATCTTGCCATTCAATGGTGGAACTGAATTGAACTTTGAGCGCTGTTCATCTCCCAGAAAAAAATAAGAGAAAATAGGGAGACGAAAAGATGTAGACTCTCCATGACAACGGAAATGTCAACAGAATCATTGTGACTGCTTACTACTGGTGGATAGATTAGAGAATATGTTATGATACAGGTTCTCGGTCAAATAACAGTATGTTATTGCGTAGGGAGAGGAAATGAGAGAAAGGGAGAGAGAGAAAGAGAACATTCTGTCTCCAAAAATGAGAGATGATGAAAATACAGCGAGACGGATGAAGAGGAAAGACCGAGAGATGGAGAGATGGAGAAATGCAGTGATGGAGAAGAGAGGTATGCAGACTGACAAAGAGATATAGAGAGAAAGAGACAGAGGAGATGGAGGGAGGAGGAACGAGAGAGAGCAGAAATGCAAGGCCAGACGTTTACCATAGCTGCAAGAGAGAATGAGAAAGAGAGACAGACGGATAGAAGGAGGAATAGAGAGAGAGAGAGAGAGAGAGAAAGAGAGAGAGAGAGAGAGAGAGAGAGAGAGAGAGAGGGAGAGGAGGGTACAGGTGCACATTACCAAGGCAGTGGGAGCCTCTCCATCTGCTCAGCAAGCCCTGGCATGCTAGATATGAAATATTCATCAAGAGCTTAAACACACACACGCACACGCAGCATCTGATAGCCGTAGGCATGAAACATCCATATGTGATGAGTTTGTAGGAGGTCGAGATCCACTAGACCCTTAGGTAAATGAGACCAACCTGTTGTGTTGCAGTGTGTGTGTGTGTGTGTGTGTGTGTGTTATACCTGGGGGATCAGAGTTATCTATTGACACACTCACAACAGATGGGACTGTCTCTTTGTTTACGGATGAATGGCTCCGTGATACACAGCAGTCACAGACCAACAAACACACAAACAAACACACATACGAGCCACTGCTAGAGACCACCTCTGTTGAATCACAGATGCATTGCAAGTGTTTAACTGGCACTTCTCATTCTCAGTCCATGGTGAACAAGATGAGACATACCTAAAGAAAATATTTGTCCAATCTGCATAATTCCCATTGGAATTCTACTCTTGTAAGTCTGGTCAAGCCAAATTATTCACTTTGGCACTCTCTTAGCAACTTGTTGCATGTTGCACCCCTTCCTCAGGAAGCGGCGCAGGTCGTAATCCAGGCTCTTGTCATCTACCATCTAGACTACTGCAACTCTCTGTTGGTGGGCTCCCTGCTTGTGCCGCAAGCCAACACTGGTCTCTTGGCCGTCTTCCGCCTCCTTGTGAGCTCCCCCTTCCACCCAGTCAAAGTTCTTCTCTGTCCTGGTGTAACCAATGTGAAATGGCTAACTAGTTAGCGGTGGTGCGCGCTAATAGCGTTTCAATCGGTGACGTCACTCCCTTTGAGACCTTGAAGTAGTGGTTCCCCTTGCTCTGCAAGGGCCACGGCTTTTGTGGAGCGATGGGTAACGATGCTTCGTGGGTGACAGAGGGTCCCTGGTTCGAGCCCGGGTATGGGATGGGACGCAAAGTTATACTGTTACACTGGCACCCCAATGGTGGAACCAGCTGCCCCCTGAAGGTAGGACAGCAGAGTCCCTGCCCATCTTCCAAAAACCTCTGAAAATCTACCTCTTCAAATAATATCTTAAAGGTGCAATATGCAGAAATCACTCCGCCATTTCCTTTTTGCAAAAATTATATTAGTTCGCCTAATTTCAGTTTATGTGGAAAAAAACAAGCAAGTGTGTAGAGAATCATTGTACCATCTAAACCGCTGTGAAATTGTCACGGATCCCTCCGGAACTTTCATTATGCACACCTGTCCCCTATTCCCACTGATTAGAACTTGTATAAGTGTGCCCTTTGGTTTCCATTGGGGGTTGATTATTGTTACAATGTCCGCTGGTGCGTGTGAGTACCAGTGCTGTGTGTTTTGGGCTTTCGTGCCCTTGTGGATTGCGCAGATGATTACTGGTCTCGTCCCGTGTGTTAATCATCGTGCACATGTGTTATTTATTCAAGATACTCCTCGCTCTTTTGTTTTGTTTTTCTACCCTGTGTTTTGTTATGTGTTTGTTTGGTCTTCGTCCCAGTGCCTTTACACGGCAAAGCGTAATTTGGGCTTAATAAAAAAAAACATTACGAATTCCTGCGCCTGTCTCCCGACCATTCATACCAACGTGACAGAAATACCTTTTCAATTACCCCAAATCTTGTATTTTGAAGTTGTTGTGCAAAACTGAAAGTAAAAGACACAAAAACGAAACACACACAAACACACTGTTTTGAAATAGAGTACATAGAACATATCTACCGCTTCTTAGACTTGTGTTCAATGAGAATGACAGATCTATGTAACATTTCTATGTGAGTGTGGTAGGGTTGCCCAAAAAGATGAAGTACAAAAAGTTACAGTACACATTGCAGTTTTCACTTTTCTTCTAGCACTGACTGCTGATGATTACTTTATATAGGGAAAATGTACTTGCTACGACAGTGATATGTGGTTGTCTCACCCAGCTACACTATACAGTATGTACAAAAGTATCTGGACACCCCTTCCAATTGGTAGATTAGGTTATTTCAGCCACACCCGTTGCTGACATTTGTATAATATCGAGCACACAGCCATGCAATCTCCATAGACAAACATTGGCAGTAGAGTGGCCTTACTGAAGAGCTCAGTGACTTTCAAAGTGGCACTGTCATAGGATGCCACCTTTCCAGCAAGTCAGTTCGTCAAATGTATGTGATGCTAGAGTTGCCCCGGTCAACTGTAAATGCTGTTATTGTGGACTGGCAACATCTAGGAGCAACAACGGCTCAGCCGCGAAGTGGTAGATCACACAAGCTCACAGAATGGGACCACTAAGTGTTGAAGTGCTTAGTGCGTAAATATCATCTGTCCTCAGTTGCAACACTCACTACTGAGTTCCAAACTGCCTCTGGAAACAAAGTCAGCACAAGACCTGTTTAGTCAGGAGTTTAATGAAATGGGTTTCCATGGCCAAGCTGCCGCACACAAGCCTAAGATCACCATGCGCAATGCCAAGCGTCGGCTGGAGTGGTGTAAAGTTTGCTGCCATTGGACTCTGGAGCAGTGGAAAGGCGTTCTCTGGAGTGATGAATCATGCTTCACCGTCTGGCAGTCCGACGGACTAATCTAGGTTTGGAGAACGCTACCTGCCCAAATGCATAGTATCAACTGTAAAGTTTGGTGGAGGAGGAACAATGGTCTGGGACAGTTTTTATGGTTCGGTCTAGGCCACTTAGTTCCAGTGAGGGACACCTTAACGCTACAGCATACAATGACATTCTAGATTATTCAGTGCTTCCAACGTTGTGGCAACAGTTTGAGGAAGGCCCTTTCCTGTTTCAGCATGACAATGCCCCAGTGCACAAAGTGAGGTCCATACAGAAATTGTTTTTCGAGATCGGTGTGGAAAAACTTGACAAGCCTGCACAGAGCACTGACCGCAACCCCATCGAACACCTTTCTGATGAATTGGAACACCAGCTGCTAGCCAGGCCTAATCGACCAACATCAGTGCCCAACCTCACTAATAATCTTGTGGCTGACTTAAGCAAATCCCATATTAATGCCCATGATTTTGGAATGAGATGTTTGACGAGTAGGTGTGCACATACAGTACTTTTGGTCATGTAGTGTATCTTAAGATGATTTAACTAATTGTATGTCTCTCTGGATAAGAGCATCAGCAAAATGACTAAAATGTAAATGTCAAAATGAAGTCACTAGTGACATTAATGTTACACACTGATTTCCACAGTCACACTAATACAAGCAACTACATGAGGGATCAGCCAATTATGCACGCTATCCCCCATCTCCCTGTCAATAGTGTTGGAGATTGTGACAAGAATCTGGTGATTACCAGAAGAGACATGCCCGACGTGACTCAGAGACTCGAACACACACACGTTACATTTTAGTGGACACTCTTATCCAGAGCCACTTACAGTAGCAATTCGTGTTAAATGCCTTGCTCAAGGGCACATCAACACATTTGACACATGCATGCATACACACAGAGCTGCACACTTACACACACCAGCGGAGGCTCCTCAGAGGAGGAAGGGGAGGACCAATCTACTCTGTGAATTTCAGATTTTTTTTATTGTGAAACCTGAAAAAATGAGTCCTTTTTAAATAAAACTACCATAAATATATTTATGTCACTAAATAATTGATTAAAACACACTGTTTTGCAATGAAGGTCTACAGTAGCCTCAATAGCACCCTCTAGGGTAGCACCAGGGTTTAGCCAGAGGACAGCTATTTTCCGTGCTCCTCCGCATACATTGACTTCAAAACAAAACTTAGGAGGCTCATGGTTCTCACGCCCTTCCGTAGACTTACACAATAATTATGACGACTTCCAGAGGACGTCCTCCAACCTATCAGAGTTCTTACAGTATGAACTGACATGTTGTACATCTGATCAAAGGATCAGAGAATGTACTGAAAGCACAAGCTACAGCTAGCTAGCACTGCAGTTTGGTGAGTAGTTGACTCAAAGGGAGAGAAAGACAATAGTCGAACAGTTTTGAAAAAATTAGTTTCTTAAAACATTTAGGAGAAGCAGGAAAGAGAAAGAGAGAAAGATAGATGGCTATATTTCATTGTTTTGTTGTTGTTGTTGTTTACCTTTCACTTACTTAGCTAATGCAGTTAATTCAGCCAACTCAACAACCTGACTCAAACTGACAGTAATGCTAATTATGTTAGCTAGATGGCTAAGGCTATCCAACACTGCAACTATTCCAAGTCAAGGTAAGCTTTCGGTTTTATAAATGTATTGCCACCGGGGCCCACCAATGTAACTGCTAAACTGCTTGCTGTACACTGTACTTTGTGATTGTACACATGGATTGTGGGTTTACTAATTGTAACATTAATATGATGACAATGATATAGGCTGTGTAGAGGTTATAGTGTGAAGATTTGGCTTGGAGAGGTTTTGCGCATGGTCACAGACAGCTGTTTTGTTGTGCACTGAACTCCACAAGCGAAGAGGAAAGGTGAAAGGAGGAGAGTGCGTAGATGCGAGAAGGAATTATACAGCAATAATATGGACTTGGTCTTTTACCAAATTGGGCTATCTTCTGTATACCCCCCTACCTTGTCATAACACAGCTGATTGGCTCAAACGTATTAAGAAGGAAAGAAATTCCACAAATTAGCTTTTAACAAGGCACACATTTTACCTGAAACCAATTCCAGGTGACTACCTCATGAAGCTGGTTTAGAGGATGCCAAGAGTGTGCAAAGCTGTCAACAAGGCAAAGGGTGGCTATTTGAAGAATCTCAAATATAAAATATATTTAGATTTGTTTAACACTGTTTTGGTTACTCCATGATTCCATATGTGTTATTTCATAGTTTTGATGTCTTCACTATTATTCTAGAATGTAGAAAATAGTAAAAATAAAGAAGAAAAAACTTAAATTAATAGGTGTTCTCAAACTTTTGACCGGTAGTGTACGTTGTAAACTTTTATGTGTAGGCTAGGTTGTAGCAACCTCATGATGAGTATAGGGCAAATTCAAGTATGATGTAGTAGCCTAAATCTATTGATGTTACATTGAGCTGGGTGAACGGAATATGAATGACAGTCATCCAATATGCTGTAATAGAAATAAGGCCATGCTCAAAAGTGTTCTTCCTAATCTTAAACGGCACCGACTGCCACTGACACATACACACCACTTAGACATTGAGCTGTACCTCTCAAGTCTTGACTAATTTGAAATCATTTGATAAATAGATTGCATCACTTGGAACTGATTTGTTCAACATTATTTTCCCAGCCTGTTGATACTGAAGTCAACACATACTTACATCTCTGTTGAACAACCATTACTGTTCAGTCAATACAGTCTAAGTGATCCATTCAGCCGTAATTGGACAGCGATTGATTATAGTTAATGATTTCCCCATGCCGTGTATAATGACTGGTTAATACTTAATACAGAGGTGATCCCTACACAAATGTTTCCTAAAGTCATCAGGACGTTGTGTCATGGTCCTGTGGGGGTTTTGCCTAGTCACTGGTTAGTTCCCGGGATGTCCCCAAGGACGATTTTAGCATGTTCTTAGTCCTGTGGAGGTTCAGTCTAGTTCCCAGTTTTTACAGGGACATCCCCAAGGATGTTTATAGGCCTCTTTTAAATGCTATATCATTGTCCCCTGGGGGTTTTCATCTAGTTCCCGGCTTGGGAACATTCTACCCAGGGCATGCGCACACTAGTTTCCTTACACAGTATCCATTGTTACTGTTGCCAAGCAGATCAAGGCCCTGATTGGTGAACCACTGATCCATTCACAGCTCTTTGTCTGTTGGCAAGACAAACAGTGTGTTTTCCACATACATATTTGACATAGATAATTAAATGATTTATACAGTCATTATTATTCAACATGTCCTCACTTGGGATTTGAACTCACAACATCTTGGTTCACAGCATTCCAATCTGCCTGCTATCTGTGTCAATGACTGATTTCACCTGTTTTCCTACACTTCAATGTAAATCTCACTATTATATTTATCATAGTGATTCAAGAGTAACATTAAAACAGAATAATATGCCCCACCAACATTAGACAACTACACAAAAAAAAAAAAAAAATCTGAAATAAGTAAATCAAATAAATAATGATAAAATAGTCAGAATAACTAATAACTAGAATAGATGTGCAGATGGTACTCTTTAGCTAAGTGGGAGATGTATTACAGGTAATGAATGTGTAGGGCAGGGATCATCAACTACATAACGCTGCGGGACAATTCTTTCTTGAGTGGATGGTCGGTGGGCCGGAATCCAATCACAAATCATTTGAAGACTGCAATTTGACCGCAAAGCTAAAACAGATATAATATTTGACTGAAACATAATCATGTCAAACCATGCTTACATTTGTATATGATCACGTGTCTCTCTCTCTATTATGTGTGGGAATGCTTGGAACAGATTTACAAAATTAAAATCACTTGGAACTTATTTCCTAATGTTTTTAGACTTTTAAGTCCAACAATAAAAAATAAAAAATAAAAACGATATACAGTACCTGACAAAAGTTGGGACACCTAATCATTCAAGAGTTTTTCTTTATTTTTTTTACAATTTTGTACATTGTAGAATAATAGTGAAGACATAAGAACTATGAAATAACATACATGGAATCATGTAGTAACCAAAAAAGTGTTAAACAAATCAAAATACATGTTATATTTCAGATTCTTCAAATAGCCACCTTTTGCCTTGATGACAGCTTTGCACACTCTTGGCATTCTCTCAACCAGCTTCGTGAGGTAATCCCCAGGAATGCATTTCAATTAACAGGGGTGCCTTGTTAAAAGTTAATTTGTGGATTTTTCTTCCTTAATGCATTTGAACCAATCAGTTGTGTTGTGACAAGGTAGGGGAGTATACAGAAGATAGCCCTATTTGGTAAAAGACCAAGTCCATATTATGGATAGAACAGCTCAAACAAGCAAAGAGAAACAACAGTCCAACATTACTTTAAGACATGAACGGCAGTCAATACGGAAAATATCAAGAACTTTGAAAGTTTCTTCAAGTGCAGTGGCAAAAACCATCAAGCTCTATGATGAAACTGGTTCTCATGAGGACCACCACAAGAATGGAAGACCCAGAGTTACCTCTGCTGCAGAGGATAAGTTCATTAGAGTTACCAGCCTCAGAAATTGTAGCCCAAATAGAGTTCAAGTAGTTCAAGTAACAGACACATCTCTGAACATCAACTGAACATCAACTGTTTAGAGTCTGCTTGAATCAGGCCTTCATGGTCAAATTGCTGCAAACAAAACACTACTAAAGGACACCAATAAGAAGAAGAGACTTGTTTGGGTCAAGAAACACAAGCAATGGACATTAGACCGGTGGAAATCCTCTGTCCTGATAATTCCAAATTTGAGATTTTGCTTCCAACCGCCGTGTCTTTGTGAGATGCAGAGTAGGTGAATGGATGATCTCCACATGTGTGGTTCCCACCGTGAAGCATGGAGGAGGTGTGATGGTGTGGGGGTGCCTTGCTGGTGACACTGCCAGTGATTTATTTAGAATTCAAGGCACACTTAAGGCACCCCACAGCATTCTGCAGCAATATGCCATCCTGTCTGGTTTGCGTCTAGTGAGACTATCAAGTGTTTTTCAACAGGACAATGACCCAACACACCTCCAGGCTATGTAAGGGCTATTTTACCAAGAAGGAGAGTGATGGAGTGCTGCATCAGATGACCTGGCCTCCACAATCACCCGACCTCAACGCAATTGAGATGGTTTGGGATGAGTTGGACCGCAGAGTGAAGGAAAAGTAGCCAACTAGTGCTCAGCATATGTGGAAACTCCTTAAAGACGGTTGGAAAGGCATTCCTGGTGAAGCTTGTTGAGAAAATGCCAAGAGTGTGCAAAGCTGTCATCAAGGAAAAGGGTGGCTAATTTAGATTTTTTAAACACTTTTTTGGATACTATATGATTCCATATGTGTAATTTAATAGTTTTGATGTTTTCACTATTATTCTAGAATGTAGAAAAATAGTAAAAAAAATAAAGAAAAACTATTGAATGAGTAGGTGTGTCCAAACTTTTGACTGGTACTGTATATTATTATTATTTATTTTTTAATTTTTTGCTCAGAAAACTTGGGGGCCCAAATAAAACCACCCGCGGGCCGAACTTGGCCGCCAGTTGGGTAGCTGTGCTGTTTGGGACTTCTGAGAATGTTTCAGACTGTGTGGCATAGCAGAAAGATCCGCCTGATGCAAATTATGAGTTAAAATCCCAGGTTGAAAATGTTGGAAAGTCAGTACTAAGTAATCATGTAAAATGTAATCATATTGATCAAAGATTTTTGTACCACTTACCTTAAAACACCCACACCATTTCATTAGTTTACTTATAGTAGGTTGGGACACCTGGGACCATCATGTGAGTCCTGACCTCCAGGGGACCACGAGACAACATCCCAAGCATGCCCTAAAAACATCCTCGGGGATGTCCCCAGAACAAACCGGGAACTAGACAAAACCTCCAGGGGAACATGACACAACATCCTGACCACTTTCGGTGACTATTTTGTCACCTAAAGTGACTAGTAAAATGAAAGACCTGAGAATGGCCTAAAAAGGTCCTGACATGGTCCTGACAAGGTCCTAAGCGATGTCCTGGTAACGCATAGGGAATTATACAAAGATCCCCAGAGTAAGTTCCCTTGGGACCATCATGCGACGCCCATGGATAACGTCCTGTCAGAACCAAATAGGAACCTTTTCATAACATTTCCCTAATGGATATCAAAATACCTTGTTGCAACGTTATAATGCGACCAAACCGGGACCTGTACTGAACATCCTCTTATGGTCCCGAGGTTAACGTCATGTTTTAATGTTCTCCGAATGTCAGCGGGATAACGTCTTCCCGAAACCGTTTAAGGGACATAATGGGAATGTCGCCAAATGTCGTTAGGAGATCCCCTGTTTGCTGAGTAGTTATACACAATACACACCATTCATCTTACTATTATAATCCCTATTGTATACTGCTGCTATATCTGTACTGTACAGTACTATATACATTTTGGAAACACATTCAAATATTCCCTCATGTAGAATTAAAGATAACAGCGGTTGTTGAGTAGGAAGAAAGGCTTCAGATAGTTTTGTCATATTATTATTGATGACAATCAGTAAGCCTAGCTCTCCTGAATCCCTCTTTCTGTTCTGACCAGACCTTTCTCTGACACTGTCTCTGCATCAACAAACCTATTCATCGCAATGAGTTTCAGAGTGCAGTATAATTGACCCTTATCAAGGGTTATTAGATAAAAATGCGTAATACCTCCCATCTACTTGTACACACACACACACACACACACACACACACACACACACACACACACACACACACACACACACACACATATACTCTCATCATGTATGTTGTTGGTTCAAAATAATTGTTCAGGGATCTGACTAAGACCTATTAAGTAATTGGAAAATAAATGCAATTCCAATGGCTCACAAAAACTGTGGCTATTTCAGACATACCTGTTGCTGTCAGGTGTATAAAATCGAGCACACAGCCATGCAATTTCCATAGACAAACATTGGCAGTAGAACACTCACTATCGAGATCCAAACTGCCTCTGGAATCAACGTTAGCACAAGAACTGTTCGTTGCGAGCTTCATGAAATGGATTTCCATGGCCAAGCAGCAGCACACAAGCCTAAGATCACCATGCGCAAGGCCAAGCGTCGGCTGAAGTGGTGTAAAGCCTGTCGCCATTGGACTCTGGAGCAGTGGAAACGCGTCCATCTGACAGTCCGAGGGACGAATCTGGGTTTAACGGATGCCAGGAGAACGCTACCTGCCCCAATGCATAGGGCCAACGGTAAAGTTTGGTGGAGGAGGAATAATGGTCTGGGGCTGTTTTTCATGGTTCGGGCTAGGCCCCTTAGTTCCAGTGAAAATACATCTTAATGCTTCAGCATACAATGACATTCTAGATGATTCTGTGCTTCCAACTTTGTGGCAACAGTTTGGGGAAGGCCCTCACCTGTCTCAGCATGACAATGCCCCTGTGCACAAAGCGAGGTCCATACAGAAATGGTTTGTCGAGATCGGTGTGGTAGAACTTGACAAGCCTGCACAGAGCCCTAACCTCAACCCCATCGAACACCTTTCGCCCAACATCAGTCCCCCACCTCACTAATGCTCTTGTGGCTGAATGGAAGCAAGTCCCTGCAGCAATGTTCCAACATCTTGTGGAGAGCCTTCCCAGAAGAGTGGAGGCTGTTGTAACAGCAAAGGGGGGCCAACTCCATATTAATGCCCATGATTTTGGAATGAGATGTTTGACGAGCAGGAGTCAACATACCTTTGGTCATGCGGTGTAATGGTTTTGTAACAACAGTGGTGTAAAGTAAATAGTTAAATAGTTTTTTCTGAACTTTACTTCACTATTTATATTTTTTGACAACTTATACTTTTACTTCACTACATTCCCAAAGAAAATCCTGTACTTTTTACTCCATACATTTTCCCTGACACCCAGAAGCTCTCGTTACATTTGTATTGCTTAACAGGACAGAAAATAGTCCAAATCATGTAATGGTCAAGAGAACATCCCTGGTCATCCCTACTGCCTCTGTTCGACTCACTAAACACACATGCTTTGTTTGTAAATTATGTCTGAGTGTTGGAGTGTGCCCCTGGCTATCTGTAAATGCATTTAAAAAATTGTGCCATGTGGTTTGCTTAATATAAAGAATTTGAAATTGTGTATATGTTTTATTTTGATAGTTTAGTATCAAGTTTTCATTAGCATGCTGTTTGTACTGTTTTCCCTCCTCTCCTCTCTTCTCATTCCTTTTACCTCCCTTCTCATCTTGCTCTCATCTTCTTTTATCCCTCTCCTCATCCCTCTCTCCTCTCCTCATCCCTCTCTCCTCTCTTCACCACTCATCTACTCTACTCTCCTGAAAATGGGTGCTAGTTCCATAAGTAAGTTAAAAAAAACAGTATGTGAGCGCTTTCCTTTTCTTTGACTCTAATGTCGCATGTTGCATCCTCTTGGAGCCAGTGGCTCATTCACACCAGTAGGAATAGCCACCTGACAACTCCTTGGAGAGAATTGACAAATCTTGACGTCTTGGAATGACTCATCTTGGGCTCGATTCCATCCATATCGCCAAAGTTCAGTGCTAGAGCGTGATTTAAATTTAAAGGCAATGTTCCCACGTTCACAGCCCTGTAGGGGCATGAATATTAAGCCCGAGGCCTACCCATACCCGCAACGTTCAGGCCATACCCTACCCAGGCCTGACTGCTTCTGCCAATTTGAAGGCCCGGCCCTCCCCGGACCCGAAATCAGAAAAAAAGTATAGTATACATTAGTATACATTAGCTGCTCATCTCTGTCTGTCCTCGCTCCCTGTGCTGCTCATGCTGCATGCAATCTGCTGATAGTCTGCATATTTTATTTTACATAGCAACGGCTACACCTTGGGCTGTTCACGAGACATGACAGAGAGCAGTTAGCAGGTAGCTAGCTACTTTTATTCACTCTAAACTCAGACAAAAATCAAGGAAAGTTACTATTTCTGTGAAATAATCTCACCTGTCGACTCAGGCAATGTTCTGGTCTTATATTTGACTAGGTTGAAGCATTTCTGACACCATGTCATGATCTTAGTCAGATATGACTTGACTGCGCAGCAGAGCACAAGCAAATGGCTCAGCTTCAAAATGTTAGAGATCAATTTAGTAATACCCAAAACCTATTTATATTGATGAAAAAAACTGTCCCTACACGGCCCTAACCTGATGTATATTGTCGGGGCCCGTCGGGCTCGGTTCAGGTAACAGAGCTCTAATTCACGGTAAGCAGAAAATACCTTTACATTTCAAGCTCGCTACAGCCCTTTACATTTCAAGCGCGCTACAGCCCTTTACATTTCAAGCGCGCTACAGCCCTTTACATTTCAAGCGCGCTACAGCCCTTTACATTTCAAGCGCGCTACAGCCCTTTACATTTCAAGCGCGCTACAGCCCTTTACATTTCAAGCGCGCTACAGCCCTTTACATTTCAAGCGCGCTACAGCCCTTTACATTTCAAGCGCGCTACAGCCCTTTACATTTCAAGCGCGCTACAGCCCTTTACATTTCAAGCGCGCTACAGCCCTTTACATTTCAAGCGCGCTACAGCCCTTTACATTTCAAGCGCGCTACAGCCCTTTACATTTCAAGCGCGCTACAGCCCTTTACATTTCAAGCGCGCTACATCCCTTTACATTTCAAGCACGCTACAGCCCTTTACATTTCAAGCGTGCTACAGCCCTTTACATTTCAAGCGCGCTACAGCCCTTTACATTTCAATCGCGCTACAGCCCTTTACATTTCAAGCGCGCTACAGCCCTTTACATTTCAAGCGCGCTACAGCCCTTTACATTTCAAGCGCGCTACAGCCCTTTACATTTCAAGCGCGCTACAGCCCTTTACATTTCAAGCGCGCTACAGCCCTTTACATTTCAAGCGCGCTACAGCCCTTTACATTTCAAGCGCGCTACAGCCCTTTACATTTCAAGCGCGCTACAGCCCTTTACATTTCAAGCGCGCTACAGCCCTTTACATTTCAAGCGCGCTACAGCCCTTTACATTTCAAGCGCGCTACAGCCCTTTACATTTCAAGCGCGCTACAGCCCTTTACATTTCAAGCGCGCTACAGCCCTTTACATTTCAAGCGCGCTACAGCCCTTTACATTTCAAGCCCGCTACAGCCCTTTACATTTCAAGGTATTTTCCGATCAAGATTGAATCAAGCCCCTTAACCGCTTCACCCTCTCATGACTTGTGACTGTACTGGGATTCCATATAGCAGAGGCAGTTTGGTGTCTTGCCTGATGAGTATCCTTGCTTGAGACATAAAGACTTGTGTTAGCTTCTTAATGCCTGGGCTTTAGTTCAAAGGGCAAACTCGGACTAGGAGTTGTGAGCACCACCCAGATTCGATACCTGGCCAGTCATACAAGCAAACTATTCAGACTATCTTTTCAGAAGCCTGAGGAGATAACACCTGTCTCCAGATCACCATATGAACATAGAATGCCAAACCACCCCCTCCAAATCACTAGCATACAGACAGACAGACAGACAGACTGCCTGAGGAGCATCAACACCATGCAGGACATCAAACTGTCTAATTAGTCTTCCTTATTCAACTTCACACTGGAGATTCAGTGACAGAGAAATGACTGTAAATGTTCAAACTGAATTAATTCTGTCAGAAACCTCCCTTTTCCCATCAATACTGTCAAAGGATAATTATGCACACATAAATTCTGTGTGTAATTGCTGGCATAGTTACGATGAAGCAGCTACAAACACTTGATCTGAGGATCAGGGACCTGTGTGTGTGTTCACATGTGTGGTCATGGATGTGCACTTAATAGGTCACGCATTTACGCACTTACGTATGCAAACTCACATGACACGACTAGACAATTAGCAGTAGGAATACCCGCATGGGTTCAAACCCTGGTTGATCTATGTGCCACAAGCCCGTGCTAGCCCTCTGAGCTAAAGCCTCTGAATTAACTAGGGGAGCCAACAAACGTTCCCCAAACCATCTCTGTTATATTAATACATGTTGTTTGCTTGTTAGAACGTTGTCCTCTAACCAGTTTCTGCCAAATTATTATGTTTTCTCACAGGAAGTGTTGTTATCTCAGAAAGATGAATAAATAACGCGCGCGCGCGTGTGCGTGTGTGTGTGTGCGTGTGTGTGTGTGTGTGTGTCAAATCAAATCAATTTTTTATTTGTCACATACACATGGTTAGCAGATGTTAATGCGAGTGTAGCGAAATGCTTGTGCTTCTAGTTCCGACAATGCAGTAATAACCAACAAGTAATCTAACTAACAATTCCAAAACTACTGTCTTATACACAGTGTAAGGGGATAAAGAATATGTACATAAGGATATATGAATGAGTGATGGTACAGAGCAGCATAGGCAGGATACAGTAGATGGTATCGAGTACAGTATATACATGAGGTGAGTATGTAAACAAAGTGGCATAGTTAAAGTGGCTAGTGATACATGTATTACATAAGGATGCAGTCGATGATATAGAGTACAGTATATACGTATGCATATGAGATGAATAATGTAGGGTAAGTAACATTATATAAGGTAGCATTGTTTAAAGTGGCTAGTGATATATTTACATAATTTCCCATCAATTCCCATTATTAAAGTGGCTGGAGTTGAGTCAGTGTCAGTGTCAGTGTGTTGGCAGCAGCCACTCAATGTTAGTGGTGGCTGTTTAACAGTCTGATGGCCTTGAGATAGAAGCTGTTTTTCAGTCTCTCGGTCCCAGCTTTGATGCACCTGTACTGACCTCGCCTTCTGGATGATAGCGGGGTGAACAGGTAGTGGCTCGGGTGGTTGATGTCCTTGATGATCTTTATGGCCTTCCTGTAACATCGGGTGGTGTAGATGTCCTGGAGGGCAGGTAGTTTGCCCCCGGTGATGCGTTGTGCAGACCTCACTACCCTCTGGAGAGCCTTACGGTTGTGGGCGGAGCAGTTGCCGTACCAGGCGGTGATACAGCCCACCAGGATGCTCTCGATTGTGCATCTGTAGAAGTTTGTGAGTGCTTTTGGTGACAAACCGAATTTCTTCAGCCTCCTGAGGTTGAAGAGGCGCTGCTGCGCCTTCTTCACGATGTTGTCTGTGTGGGTGGACCAATTCAGTTTGTCTGTGATGTGTATGCCAAGGAACTTAAAACTTGCTACCCTCTCCACTACTGTTCCATCGATGTGGATAGGGGGGTGTTCCCTCTGCTGTTTCCTGAAGTCCACAATCATCTCCTTAGTTTTGTTGACGTTGAGTGTGAGGTTATTTTCCTGACACCACACTCCGAGGGCCCTCACCTCCTCCCTGTAGGCCGTCTCGTCGTTGTTGGTAATCAAGCCTACCACTGTTGTGTCGTCCGCAAACTTGATGATTGAGTTGGAGGCGTGCGTGGCCACGCAGTCGTGGGTGAACAGGGAGTACAGGAGAGGGCTCAGAACGCACCCTTGTGGGGCCCCAGTGTTGAGGATCAGCGGGGTGGAGATGTTGTTGCCCACCCTCACCACCTGGGGGCGGCCCGTCAGGAAGTCCAGTACCCAGTTGCACAGGGCGGGGTCGAGACCCAGGGTCTCGAGCTTGATGACGAGCTTGGAGGGTACTATGGTGTTGAATGCCGAGCTGTAGTCAATGAACAGCATTCTCAGCATTCTCACATATTCCTGTTGTCTGTGTGTGTGTGTGTGTGTGTATGTGTAAAGGTGATGCTACAGAGACAGATGTATTAATACCTCTGTGAATAATTGATTGTGTTTACACGGAACTGGAGGCGCTGTCTATAATCTGTTATTTACATGCCCTCGGCAAGAGTTTCTCTCTCTTTCTCCCTTTCTCCATTTCATTCTGTTTCTGTCCCCCTCTCACTCTGTCACTCTGCCTTTTTCTTCCTCTCCCGCTCCCTCTCCTTCTCTCTTTCTCTCTCTCAAATGTGTTTACATCAATAGAGGTATGAGGAATGGTTGAGATGTTTCAGCTCTAGGGGTGTTTCTATAGCTGTGGAAGGTTTCTATTGTTAAAAATAAAATGAATCTCATAAAAAATATCTCTATGACATGGCAAAATGCATTGTGGGTCGTACATTCTGAGTGCCTTTTATGTCCTTCATTACATACTGTATATCTATGTTCTAGAACAAAGGGGCAACGCACAATTGGCCTAGCGTCGCCCGGGTTAGGGAGGGCTTGGTCGTAGGGGTGTCCTTGTCTCATCGCGCACCAGCGACTCCTGTGGCGGGCTGGGCGCAGTGTACGCTAGCCAAGGTGGCCAGGTGCACGGTGTTTCCTCCGGCGCATTGGTGCGGCTGGCTTCCGGGTTGGATGTGCGCTGTGTTAAAGAAGCAGCGGCTTGGTTGGTTGTGTATCGGAGGACGCATGACTTTCAACCTTCGTCTCTCCCGAGCCCGTACGGGAGTTGTAGCGATGAGACAAGATAGTAGCTACTACACAATTGGATACTACGAAATTGGGGAGAAAAAGGGGTAAAATTAAAAAAAATAAAAAAAATAAAAAAAATAAAAAAAATTGCCCGTTTCCACATTTCTAAGTGACCCCAAACATTTGAACGGTAGTGTAATCTCTGAAGATTTGTACTTATTTAAAGGGGCAATCTGCAGTTGCTGTTGCTACATACAGTTTGGGATTTATACATTTATGATAAGTACCTATTGATTCTTGAAGAAAATAACTTAGAAATGCCGCATGAGCTTAGATCAATTGTCGTACCCCATCAGAACCCAAAATATCAGTTTGTTTTACTCCAATGTTTGTAAACAATGTAAATGTAAACAAACACTATATAGCCTCAAAACATGGTTCAAACTATATTTTGGTCAGTCATTGCATCCATACAGTAGCTCTGTCTATGAATTTGAGAGTGGGAACATTTCTTCAGCCCCATCCCTCAGCTTTTTATCGAAACAGGGTTAGGGAGTCACTTTGTTAGAGTTACAAATGCTGATTGCTGCTTTAAAGCGGTTTGTGATGAAAATGTTTCCCTTAGGTCTAAGGTCGACCCTGTAATGTGAACTGTTTTAATAATTCCTTTTCTTTGTACATATTTTTATGGAAAGAAACACTGAACATCTAATAGTCACATCAGAGTTAAAGCAGGTGAGCTGGTTCCACTCTTTTTGGCTACTTTCTAGTGTTTTGTGATGGGAAATTGAGCGTGTCGATCATCACACATCAACCCCGTTACCCATAGATAGGCAGGCTAGAAATGAAACATTCCCAGGCTTTCATTTGTCCCTCCCTGTTGTGCACAACACTCTTCAATTCCCCCTGTTGCCTGGGGAGTTAGCACTGATTAAAGATGAAAACTTAAACCCTTTAACTGTCACTGGCATTTTTTCTTGAGATGGGAAAATATGTTCGTTATAAAGTTGAACATGTGCTCTTAATGACAGTATTTTAAAATGAGGTTAAATAAATATATATATATATTTACTAATTGACATGACCCAAAAGGTACTCTATTCATAAAATGACACCTCTTTCAGTAGGTTTATTTAAGTACTGAATCACATTGGTTTCAGTTGTGTGCTGTCCTTACAAGTTGTGTGCTGTCCTTACAAGTTGTGTGCTGTCCTTACAAGTTGTGTGCTGTCCTTACAAGTTGTGTGCTGTCCTTACAAGTTGTGTGCTGTCCTTACAAGTTATGTGCTGTCCTTACAAGTTGTGTGCTGTCCTTACAAGTTATGTGCTGTCCTTACAAGTTGTGTGCTGTCCTTACAAGTTGTGTGCTGTCCTTACAAGTTATGTGCTGTCCTTACAAGTTATGTGCTGTTCTCACATTTGCAAAAACATTTCAGACAAAACACACACACCAAGCTCACACACACACACACACACACACACACACACACACACACACACACACACACACACACACACACACACACACACATCAGACTATCCTGCCATAAAAAAATGATAAAGATCGACACTGCTATGGATCCAATCCCACACACCCACACACAACCACACACACACAAACACAACCACGTTATGATACAAACAAACAAACAAACAAACACACACACACACACAAGCACGGAACTATGCTATTACACAAACACATACCCATGTTAACACACACAACTCCTACGCCACCCACACGAGGGATAATCAATTCAAATTGGAACAGGCTTTGGAACAGAGCGAGAGAGATTGGAACAGAGAGAGAGAGAGAGAGAGAGGGAGAGAGAGAGTGTGTGTCTTTAGCAAATGAGCAAGAGGGATAGTTTAGAAATATGAGAAAAAGAGAAGGAGGAAGTATAAGAGAAAGACTCTCAGTCCACATGCTGACAAGCTTAATCTGTGGTAATGGTATCATAATATAAGATTCAGGGACATTTAACAATGGCTTGAAAGTTTCCTTGGAGCTGGAGGAGACCAGTGAAAAGACAAGTGAAGACTTTCTCTCTGTGACAGCGTTGTAAACCCTCTCATAGATCGCTAGAACGTTGTTCCCTTAACAAGGATATTAACCGGAGACAGCTGATCAATGCCTAATGATTGATCAGGTCACCACGGTGATCAATGAGTCTCTTTAATCCCTCTTATTCCCATCCAATCAACTGAGAGAGAGAGATAAATGGAGGATGGTGGGGGAGAGAGAAAGGAGAGGGGAGATAAAGAAGAAGTCGAACGTTTACATAGACTTAGGTTGGAGTCATTAAAACTCGTTTTTCAACCACTCCACAAATTTCTTGTTAACAAACGATAGTTTTGGCAAGTTGGTTAGGACATCTACTTTGTGCATGACACAATCATTTTTCCAACAATTGTTTACAGACAGATTATTTCACTTATACTTCACTGCATCACAATTCCAGTGGGTCAGAAGTTTACATACACTAAGTTGACTGGGCCTTTAAACAGGTTGGACAAATTAAAAAAATATATGTCACGGCTTTAGAAGCTTCTGATAGGCTAACTGACATCATTTGAGTCAATTGGAGGTGTACCTGTAGATGTATTTCAAGACCTACCTTCCAACTCACTGCCTTTTTGCTTGACATCATGGGAAAATCAAAAGAAATCACCTCAGAAAAAATATTGTAGACCCCCACAAGTCTGGTTCATCCTTGGGAGCAATTTCCAAACGCCTGAAGGTACCACGTTCATCTGTACAAACAGTAGTACGCAAGTATAAACACCATGGGACCACGCAGCCGTCATACCGCTCAGGAAGGAGACGCATTCTGTCTCCTAGAGATGATCGTACATTGGTAAGAAATGTGCAAATCAATCCCAGAACAACACCAAAGGACCTTGTGAAGATGCTGGAGGAAACAGGTACCAAAGTATCTATAACCACAGTAAAACAAGTGCTAAATCGACTAAACCTGAAAGGCCGCTCAGGAAGAAAGAAACCACTGGTCCAAAACCGTTTGAAACTGCACATGGGGACGGTTTGCAACTGCACATGGGGACAAAGATCGTACATTTAGGAGAAATGTACTCTGGTCTGATGAAACAAAAATAGAACTATTTGGCCATAATGACCATCGTTATGTTTGGAGGACAAAGGGGGAGGCTTGCAAGCCGAAGAACACCATCCCACTGTGAAGCACAGGGGTGGCAGCATCATGTTGTGGGGGTGCTTGCTGCAGGAGGGACTGGTGCACTTCACAAAATAGATGGCATCACGAGGCAAGAAAATGATGTGGATATATTGAAGCAACATCTCAAGACATCAGTCAGGAAGTTAAAGCTTGGTCGCAAATGGGTCTTCCAAATGGACAATGACCCCAAGCATACTTCCAAAGTTGTGTCATAATGGTTTTAGGACAACAAAGCCAAGGTATTGGAGTGGCCATCACAAAGCCCTGACCTCAATCCTATAGAAAATGTGTATTTTATACTGATAACAAGTTCAAACAGGTGCCATTAATACAGGTAACGAGTGGAGGACAGAGGAGCCTCTTACAGGTCTGTGAGAGCCAGAAATCTTGCTTGTTTGTAGGTGACCAAATTCTTATTTTCCACCACAATTTGCAAATAAATTCATTAAAAATCCTACAATGTGATTTTCTGGATTTTTTTTCTCATTTTGTCTGTCATGGTTGAAGTGTACCTATGATGCAAATTAAAGGCCTCTCCCATCTTTTTAAGTGGGAGAACTTGCACAATTGGTGGCTGACTAAATACTTTTTTGCCCCGCTGTAGGTAATGCCCCCTAGAGGACCTAATGGGCATAACCAAGCTCTCACACGCTGAGAAAACCCACTGACACACACACTGACTCATCATTGAGGTAAAAGCTGACACAAAACTAAGCACACACACACACACACACACACACACACACAGACTGGGTGGAGAGCTGGGGTGTATATAAGGGGTGCCTCTCTCTCTGAGCGGATAAGTCCCTTCATCCCTCTCTCAAACACTCCTCCAACACAAGGACTCTCTTTCCTCAAGGTAAGAACAGCACTTCTTCCTTCCTTTTCTCTCCCGCTCTGTGAGTGATTTTCTCTATATTTCTCTACCTTTATTCAGTTAATTGAGAACAAATGAATTACCAAATTGGATGTAGTTGTTCTTGAGTCAGGAATAAGTACAAGATCTCTGGAGAACAATATTTTAACTGAATTATTTTTTCATTAATCCAATTGCTATATTTTCTTGTTAGGTTGTGTTTGATCAAGTAGATAAATGATGTAGCGTGGACTGCTGTGTGTGTAATGAGTGATATGGTGAAGTGTATGTAAATGATTGGTTGAAGTGTTGCAGCTGAAGTGTAGGTTTAGTGATGGGAACAGCTGACAGTGAGGTCACTGGTCTCCCATAGACCACTTTACAGACTGCCAACATTTATCATTCATTCAGATTGACAATTACTGTGCCACACATTTGTGTCATTTTATCTTTTAGGGATCACTTTAGTCTACGTTCTATTATATTCTCTTATATTCTATTGTAGCATATTTTATTTGGACTAATAATCTGGACAAGAAGTTCAGTCATTCAGTTATATTCTGATTTAATGAGTGAAGAGATCTCTGAGGGGAGGGAAGAAACAGATCAGGAGTGAAAGAGAAGGAAAAGGTTTTCCTAAGTCTCTCCAGACCATTTCAATAACCTCATCACATCACTAATGCCTCTTTGGGATGAACAAGTCAAGACTTCCAGTAAATGAGTGAAGGGGTGTCTTGCTTTTCACCGACAGACAAAATAAGTAGTTTAACCATTCACACCTTTATGTCACATTCCTCTCCTCCCACTCCTCTCACCGCTACCCCTCTTCCCCTCTACCCCTCTTCCCCTCTACCCCTCTTCCCCTCTTCCCCTCTTCCCCTCTTCCCCTCTACCCCTCTACCCCTCTTCCCCTCTACCCCTCTACCCCTCTTCCCCTCTACCCCTCTTCCCCTCTTCCCCTCTACCCCTCTTCCCCTCTTCCCCTCTACCCCTCTTTCCCTCTACCCCTCTACCCCTCTTCCCCTCTTCCCCTCTACCCCTCTTCCCCTCTACCCCTCTTCCCCTCTACCCCTCTTCCCCTCTCTCTCCCCCAGATGACGGCGGGGTTGTGTGTGTGTGTTCTGTTGGTGGTCCTGTCCACTAGCTGTTTGGGACGACCCCAGTCCTCTCCCCCCCTCCAAGAGGGCGACCCTGCCATGCCCCCTTCCTCTGAAGGTAAGAACAGGGAGATCACATCTGGATGTCAAATACATTTCAATCTAATACGTTCAAATGCTTTAGCTGAGCTTGATGTATCTTTCCTGGTACAATGGAACTGATGGATACGTTTTGTTCAAACTGGTGTCCTGATGATATGATGAATGTTTATGCTTTTTACGACAATCCTTGGGCTCTAGAAAGACGCACTAGCAATAACAGATTATATCAATCAATTATTATCATAATATTTTTACCTATGTCATTGAATTGCACCAACCACCCCAAGACAGTAGACAAAAGCTAACAAGGTGTTTCGTACTCCCTTTGATAGCACGTCTTGAAGCCTACGCCCACTTCCTCTCCAAGCCACGCCTCAGACAGACACGCTCCGCCCCTTTGGACAATACCGTACCATATACGGCAGAAGAAGACGGAGACTCCAGAGCCAACCTCAGTGAATTGTTGGCTAGACTCATCTCTTCACGGAAGGGTGAGTGAGTGAGTGAGTGAGTGAGAGAGTGAGTGAGTGAGTGAGTGAGTGAGTGAGTGTAGTGTGTGTGTGTGTGTGTGCGTGCGTGCGTGCGTGCGTGCGTGCGTGTGTGCGTGCGTGCGTGTAAGAGACAGAGAGAGAGATTGAGAGAGAGAGAGAAAAAGAAAGAGAGAGACATGCAGGAGAGAGAGGCTTGAGGGTGAGTGGAAAGAGAGAGATGAGGGAGAGAGAAGAGAGAGAATGAGAGAAAGGTATGAGGGAGAGAGAGAAGAGAGAGAATGAGAGAAAGGTATGAGGGAGAGAAAGAAGAGAGAGAATGAGAGAAAGGTATGAGGGAGAGAGAGAAGAGAGAGAATGAAAGAAAGGTATGAGGGAGAGAGGGAAGAAAGAGAATGAGAGAAAGGTATGAGGGAGAGAGGGAAGAAAGAGAATGAGAGAAAGGTATGAGGGAGAGAGAGAAGAGAGAGAATGAGAGAAAGGTATGAGGGAGAGAGGGAAGAGAGAGAATGAGAGAATGGTATGAGGGAGAGAGAGAAGAGAGAAGATGAATAAAGCTCACATTGTTCTCTTCAAGTAATTTTTAAAGTCCATTTAGGACCTCTCCCTCTCTCTTTCACTCTGACCTCTATTACAGTGAGAGTGTTGTTTGGTCTAAATGGCTGGTGGTTTAGAAAAGCTTTGGTGGTTTGTACATGTACGTTTGTGAGTGTGTATATCTTTCCGGTCTTTGGCTTTCGTTCCATCTCCTTGTCTCTGCTTTGTCAGTGACAGGATCTATAAAGACACTTGTTCTGTGACAGGATCAGAGAAGATCTCAGTCAGGGCTTTTACACTGCTGTCAACAGCTGTAGAGATATTCTGTCTGAGCTTGAGATATTCTGTCTGAGTGATGTTATACACACGCACACACATACACAGACACACACACACACACACCTCCTTTCAGAAGATAACAGACAGAGAACAGCATGGTGAAGACATGTGGACAGATAGCACCATGGGGCTACTGAAGACAGTCTATCTAATGAGTTAGTATTAGACGTATTCTGTAAGAGGTGTTGTTATACTCAAGCAGTTGAAAATGTAAGTGCCCACTTCAACAACTGTTTTTGATAAAGTTCACAAAACAATCTGAATTCACTACTTCCGTCTGAGAGAAATATATAATTGCTGAGTTCACGTGTTAAACTCATTGGTTAAAAACTTTTTTTTTCAATTTTCGCCTAAAATGACATACCCAAATCTAACTGCCTGTAGCTCAGGCCCTGAAGCAAGGATATACATATTATTGGTACCATTTGAAATGAAACACTTTGAAGTTTGTGGAAATGTGAAAGGAATGTAGGAGAATATAACACATTAGATCTGGTAGAAGATAATACAAAGAAAAAAACAACCGTAAAAAAAAAAGAAGTTTTGTAACATCATCTTTGAAATGCAAGAGAAAGGCCATAATGTATTATTCCAGCCCAGGTGCAATATAGATTTTTTTGGCCACTACATGGCAGCAGTGTATGTGCAAAGTTTTAGACTGATCCAATGAACCATTGCATTGCTGTTCCAAATTTTGTATCAATACTGTCCAAATGTGCCTGATTTGTTTATTAATAACTTTTGAAGTTCAAAACTGTGCACTCTCCTCAAACAATAGCATGGTATTGTTTCACTGTAATCACTACTTTAAATTGGACAGGGGACCTACCGATCCTGAAGACGTTTTTAAAGGTCCAATGCAGCCATTTATTTCTGGGTAACAATTAAGTACCTTACTGTTATTGTCTTTAATTAAATGGTTAAAAATCATTTTAAAAAATAGCTTCTTTGCAAAGGGACATTTCTCAAGCAATAATTTTGCTAGGAATGTTTGGATTGGTCTGAGTAGGGAAGGGACAACAGATAATTAGCTGTTATTGGCAGAAAGGTTTGGAACACTTTCTTATTGGTCCATTAACTAATTTACCACATGGTGATGTCACCTAGCCTGACGACTCACACTAAATTGTTCCGCTGCTCTGTCATTCGCTACATACTTTAGTCTGAGGCTGCCACCAATGAAGTTGTTTGTGGTGAAGAGAGGCATTGTACAAAACAAAGTCATCATCGATCGGATTGTCTTCAACCAATCAGAGTATCAAAGCCAACAATGAATCTTCTACGTGTGTTCTGGTTCTGGTCCAACCCATTGGTTTCTGGACCATTTACACGGCCCCAAATGTGCTCGTATTCGGTGAAGGGTCAGGACGTACTCAGATCCATACTTACTGTGAAGAAGAAACTAAAGTCCGTGGACGTGGCGTTGCATTTGGCTTGAACAAGGAGTCTGGGTAGCCAGGCAATGTGTCCCCATTGAAGGCCAAAAGTCCATACCACCAAAACAAGCTGAAACCTTTTCAAACAGCCCTTACACTGAAAGAGCATTATAATAATTTTCACAATATTTTTCCAACCTCATTGTGTGGAAATATATATAAAACACGGGAAAATCTATTTTTTTGACTGCACTGGGCCTTTAAAGCAACAAGCCAACAATTCTAACTTTATTGTTTCAAAAGTTCATGTTCACAGTTTGTACCATGAAATCACAACCTACACAGCTAGTCTGTTATTATGCCACAAGAGATAGAGGGAATAGAACAAGCCAGAAAAAAAGAGAGAGGGAGAAAAAGAGATGGAACAAGAGGGGCATGATATTGCAGCTCTGAACCCTGTTAGTAAAGACTATTATTAATTCTATAATCAGACGGAGGGTTGGGCTTAGAACACTGGCCTCTGACACACACACACACACACACACACACACACACACACACACACACACACACACACACACACACACACACACACACACACACACACACACACACACACACACACACACACACACACACACACACACACACACACACAGAGAGAGTGAGAGATCATTCTGAGACCTGTGAAGTGTCTTGGCTCACAGGAAGCATGTGAAAGACTCTCTGTAACATGCTTGACATTTACACCTCCTACAGTGAATGTGTGTGTCTGTCTGTCTGTGTGTGTGTGTGTGTGTGTGTTTGTGTGTGTGTGTGTGTGTGTGTGTGTGTTTGTGTGTGTGTGTGTGTGTGTGTGTGTGTGTGTGTGTGTGTGCGTGTGCATGTGCGTGCGCGTGCGCGTGCACGCGCGTGTGTGTGTGTGTGTGTGTGTGTGTGTGTGTGTGTGTGTATATATATGTGGGTGGCGTGGGAGGAGTGTTAAAAGCTCCCCAGTGACACGAACACCATTGATATTACCATAGTTCACACGCCAGTCCAAAAATCACAGACAGATATCTCCAGTGTTAGCCATGTCGTATGTCACCTACTCTCAATCTGGATAATTCATTAGCTAATAAATTACATTCCCACAGAGCTTCTGTTGATACAGTATGTCTCTGCATGCGTGTGGGGTAGCCAAATTGTTCAACCCCCCACAAAGACTCACGCCAGTAGAAGATAGACAGGGGTTATAGCTCTCTCACTCTGCTTCCTCTGTCCCTCCCTCCCTCTAGGTTCTCTCCGTAAGAACTCAACAGTGAACAGCAGAGCTAGCGGTCTCAGTGCTAACCATCGTATAAAAGACCGAGACTACAATGGGTGGATGGACTTCGGCCGCCGCAGTGCAGAAGAGTACGAGTACTCCTTGTAAAAAAGTAGTCACTCTCTACAAGAAAACAACAAACTCAGTCAATGTCCCCCGATAAGAGTATATTTATTCTGTATTTGTTTGTAAACACTACATGATGCAATATATACATATGCCACATTTTTCAGGAAATCTTTAAAGTTCTGGTTTTCTTTCCTGGTGTTCTGTCTGTTTATGGTTTTGGAGGGAATTGAATGGAATGGAAAAAGGTCAGGTGTTAATGGAAAAATATATATGATGTCATGAGATTAACTTGGATCAATAAAAGTTAAGAATGAACAGTATCTCAACAAATGAGTTCCAAAAGACACATGCTCACACCCACATAAGCATGCATGCACAGATAACAACTCACACAAATAACATAATATCCTCATGGTATCACCTTAAGACGTTAAACTAGAAATATAAACAGTGAGCAGTGGCTCATTATAATACATAAAGCTGGTAGAACACAGAGCTCACTTTTCTAGGACTCCAGTCCTGCTGCTTTTCAGTTCTCTCAATTAACCAATGAATATAATTTACTGATTTTTAAAGTGCAACGATTGGTCAGAGTGCACACACCTGGTTTCCCAGGACTGAATCAGACTTTGATTAAAAGGATGAAAACTAGCAGATGCTGCAGCTGTGCCCCCTTCACTTAAAAACATGTCATTTGTGAACAACAGTACTGCCTGACATAACTGGTGTGCAACAACAAACGACAGGGAATAGACTTCAGCATCACGTTGTGATGCATATTTACTGTGTGTTGTTGACCAACATCATTGAATGGCAGATTTACCAAACATCAAGCCCAGTCACTGAAATTGAAGTTGAAATTATATAGGGAAATGTAGATCTTGATGTGTTACCAATTCAATCTGGTTTTTATATCAATTGCTTAAGTTGACAAAATGTTTAAATAACATGAAAGATTAGGTTAACCTGTTTGTGCCCGATCGGAATGTTGGCCTACATACTAAACTGAAAATGAAAGAGTGTTTGGAGATACAGTATCTTAGGACAGACCACAGTGAAGTGTTCTGTTACTTGATTGGAATATCATACCATGAATCCAAGATGAGAAAACACAGGAATCTGGAAAATACTCAAATCATAAATAGCCTTTATTTTATGTTCTGCTTGGTTTGTGTTCTGTCTGTTCTGTTTCTCTCTACCTGCTGAGATAAAGACGGTTGGAGATAGACTGTAAAGTGACTGGAACGCTGGTGTTCTAACTGGTGGAGATAAAGACTGTTGGAGATAGACTGTAAAGTGACTGGAACGCTGGTGTTCTAACTGGTGGAGATAAAGACTGTTGGAGATAGACTGTAAAGTGACTGGAACGCTGGTGTTCTAACTGGTGGAGATAAAGACTGTTGGAGATAGACTGTAAAGTGACTGGAACGCTGGTGTTCTAACTGGTGGAGATAAAGACTGTTGGAGATAGACTGTAAAGTGACTGGAATGCTGGTGTTCTAACTGGTGGAGATAAAGACTGTTGGAGATAAACTGTAAAGTGACTGGAACGCTGGTGTTCTAACTGGTGGAGATAAAGACTGTTGGAGATAGACTGTAAAGTGACTGGAACGCTGGTGTTCTAACTGGTGGAGATAAAGACTGTTGGAGATAGACTGTAAAGTGACTGGAACGCTGGTGTTCTAACTGGTGGAGATAAAGACTGTTGGAGATAGACTGTAAAGTGACTGGAACGCTGGTGTTCTAACTGGTGGAGATAAAGACTGTTGGAGATAGACTGTAAAGTGACTGGAACGCTGGTGTTCTAACTGGTGGAGATAAAGACTGTTGGAGATAGACTGTAAAGTGACTGGAACGCTGGTGTTCTAACTGGTGGAGATAAAGACTGTTGGAGATAGACTGTAAAGTGACTGGAACGCTGGTGTTCTAACTGGTGGAGATAAAGACTGTTGGAGATAGACTGTAAAGTGACTGGAACGCTGGTGTTCTAACTGGTGGAGATAAAGACTGTTGGAGATAGACTGTAAAGTGACTGGAACGCTGGTGTTCTAACTGGTGGAGATAAAGACTGTTGGAGATAGACTGTAAAGTGACTGGAACGCTGGTGTTCTAACTGGTGGAGATAAAGACTGTTGGAGATAGACTGTAAAGTGACTGGAACGCTGGTGTTCTAACTGGTGGAGATAAAGACTGTTGGAGATAGACTGTAAAGTGACTGGAACGCTGGTGTTCTAACTGGTGGAGATAAAGACTGTTGGAGATAGACTGTAAAGTGACTGGAACGCTGGTGTTCTAACTGGTGGAGATAAAGACTGTTGGAGATAGACTGTAAAGTGACTGGAATGCTGGTGTTCTAACTGGTGGAGATAAAGACTGTTGGAGATAGACTGTAAAGTGACTGGAACGCTGGTGTTCTAACTGGTGGAGATAAAGACTGTTGGAGATAGACTGTAAAGTGACTGGAACGCTGGTGTTCTAACTGGTGGAGATAAAGACTGTTGGAGATAGACTGTAAAGTGACTGGAATGCTGGTGTTCTAACTGGTGGAGATAAAGACTGTTGGAGATAGACTGTAAAGTGACTGGAACGCTGGTGTTCTAACTGGTGGAGATAAAGACTGTTGGAGATAGACTGTAAAGTGACTGGAATGCTGGTGTTCTAACTGGTGGAGATAAAGACTGTTGGAGATAGACTGTAAAGTGACTGGAACGCTGGTGTTCTAACTGGTGGAGATAAAGACTGTTGGAGATAGACTGTAAAGTGACTGGAATGCTGGTGTTCTAACTGGTGGAGATAAAGACTGTTGGAGATAGACTGTAAAGTGACTGGAACGCTGGTGTTCTAACTGGTGGAGATAAAGACTGTTGGAGATAGACTGTAAAGTGACTGGAACGCTGGTGTTCTAACTGGTGGAGATAAAGACTGTTGGAGATAGACTGTAAAGTGACTGGAACGCTGGTGTTCTAACTGGTGGAGATAAAGACTGTTGGAGATAGACTGTAAAGTGACTGGAACGCTGGTGTTCTAACTGGTGGAGATAAAGTAATGACTG
This sequence comes from Oncorhynchus mykiss, assembly GCF_057628025.1. Lineage (NCBI taxonomy): Eukaryota > Metazoa > Chordata > Actinopteri > Salmoniformes > Salmonidae > Oncorhynchus > Oncorhynchus mykiss. The sequence continues at coordinate 59,915,825 of NC_143039.1, forward strand.
CAGTGTAAACAGATACTGCTCATTCATTTCCTAATAAATAAACCAATTAATAACCAAATCACATCATCAATAACCCAATCACATCATCAATAAGACAATCTAGAGACAATCTCATGAGCACAGTAAACACAGACGGGGTACATTTTGACAGAGATGTGACAAAGAATAACCCAATTCCATCATCAATAACCAAATCACATCATCAATAACCCAATCCCACCATCAATAAGACAATCACCAGACTATCTCCTGAGCACACTAAACACAGAACGGGTACATACTGACAGAGCTGAGACAGCGAACAGGTAAATATCTGGTAAATATTGACAGAGCTGAGACAGAGAACCGGTACATATCTGGCAAATATTGACAGAGCTGAGACAGAGAACCGGTACATATCTGGTAAATATTGACAGAGCTGAGACAGAGAACCGGTACATATCTGGTAAATATTGACAGAGCTGAGACAGAGAACCGGTACATATCTGGTAAATATTGACAGAGCTGAGACAGAGAACCGGTACATATCTGGTAAATATTGACAGAGCTGAGACAGAGAACCGGTACATATCTGGTAAATATTGACAGAGCTGAGACAGAGAACCGGTACATATCTGGCAAATATTGACAGAGCTGAGACAGAGAACCGGTACATATCTGGTAAATATTGACAGAGCTGAGACAGAGAACCGGTACATATCTGGTAAATATTGACAGAGCTGAGGGAATGAAGAGAAATGGACAGAGATGAAATGCGAAGAACATATTCACTTATTCACCTCAGGACAGAGAGTAGTCCATGACAAGTAGAAGAATAGACAGAAGTACAGCACATCACTGCTATAATAGATATTCAGCAATGGGTATTATAGCTCAGACGTTCCCAAACTTTTTTGCTTCCTGACCCACCAATTGAGGCGTATTTCGAGTCGCAGTCCATCATAAGGGTTGAGAGGTGGAAAAACATACACAGACCAAAGAATAAATAAAAAATATTATCTAGGCAGTGGAGAGAACATTCTGCCCTTTCATAGCTAATCTCCTGCAATCCTATACATCCTGCCATTTTGCAGATTAAAAGATCATTTCATACAATTCTATGGATTGTACATGGCTAATGCTTTGTTCTTATGCTCAAACATAACAAAATCAATGGAGGCCTGATGGTGTAACTGCAATTTTGTTGATTGTAAATGTTCAAAGATTATAGGCTATTATTGAAAAATATATAGCTCCATTATCTTTTCTACATGGTTTTAGTAATTTAAGTTTACACTGAAAGGGTTTTTATATCCTGAAAATGTTTATATTAAAACATGTGGTTAAAGTCATCCCACAACCCACATGGACACCTTCTGCGAACCACAAGTGGGTCCCGACCCACAGTTTGGGAACCACCGCAATAGGCCTACATTGGTGGTACATGGCGTGAGATTAAATGATTCAGTGATAATGGTTCAGATGTCCAAGAGAGAATTTCAAAGAAGGGCATTTCCATGTAAAGAGCCCTATGAGCATTAAAGAGCCCTATGAGCATTAAAGAGCCCTATGAGCATTAAAGAGCCCTATGAGCATTAAAGAGCCCTATGAGCATTAAAGAGCCCTATGAGCATTAACGTGAAGTTCATAAGAGAACATTACATTTGGTTGCAAATTAAAGCTAAGAGTCCGTTTTTTGAATGTTTTATTAAGGCATAGACGCATGTCTACTTTCCATAAAAAGTTAGGAACAGGCTTGATTTTTGGTCAAAGCGATGGAAAAGGGTCTTAGAACACAGCTAGCAGCAAAAGTCTTAAAAGGTATTAGAAATACATCCAAACACAATGTTGAAGTAAAAACTCCTGACAACTAACAGCAACACTTTGCAACACAAAAATTATTTGCCTTCTGTAAGTTTAAGAAATATAGCCTAGTGTCTTTTCATTTTCAAAATACAGTATTACTTACTGTATTGTGTACTGTATTGTGCTATACTGTACTCTACTGAACTATACTCTACTATCAAGGCACAAGGCGAGACCCAGATGCAGACACAGGAGACAGATAGTTGGAGTCTTACAAGGTTTATTAATCCAAAGGGGTAGGCAAGAGAATGGTCGTGGACAGGAAAAAAGGTCAAAACCAGATCAGAGTCCAGGTGGTACAGAGTAGCAGACAGGCTCGTGGTCAAGCCAGGCAGAATGGTCAGGCAGGCGGGTACAAAGTCCAGAAACAGGCAATGGTCAAAACCGGGAGGACTAGAAAAAGGAGGATGCAAAAAGCAGGAGAACGGGAAACCCGCTGTTTGACTTGGATACATACAAGACGAACTGGCACAGAGAGACAGGAAACACAGGGATAAATACACTGGGGAAAATCAGTGACACCTGGAGGGGGTGGAGACAATCACAAGGACAGGTGAAACAGATCAGGGCCTGATATTACATTGTACTGTACTGTGATGTCTTAACTTGTTTGGGAGCAGAGCTCCTCACAATAATAGCCAGTGTGTAGAATAATACCCAAACATGCAAAGGAGGATATGACATATTTCTACCTTTGTGTTGCTATTCAGGATACATCACCATGAAGAGAATGACATGCATAATGATGCATTTCTTGACAGTACAGTTCAGGGAACCATGATGTCATTCTGTTACCGTCATTCTGTTACAGCGTTTTAATCCACTTCACTTACTGTAGTTCAATAACCAAAGTCAAGGTCTTGACGAACCATCAAACAGGAAAAGCGTCAATATAGGGCCAAGATTGAATCGTACTACACCGGCTCCGACGCTCGTCTTATGTGGCAGGGCTTGCAAACTATTACAGACTACAAAGGGAAGCACAGCCGCGAGCTGCCCAGTGACACGAGCCTACAAGAGGAGCTAAATCACTCCTATGCTCGCTTCGAGGCAAGCAACACACACTGAGGCATGCATGAGAGCATCAGCTGTTCCAGGCGACTGTGTGATCACGCTCTCTGTAGCCAACGTGAGTAAGACCTTTAAACAGGTCAACATACACAAAACTGCGGGGCCAGACGAATTACAAGCACGTGTGCTCCGGGCATGTGCTGACCAACTGGCAGGTGTCTTCACTGACATTTTCAACATGTCCCTGATTAAGTCTGTAATACCAACATGTTTCAAGCAGACCACCATAGTCCCTATGCCCAAGAACACAAAGGCAACCTGCCTAAATGACTACAGACCCGTAGCACTCACGTCTGCAGCCATGAAGTGCTTTGAAAGGTTGGCAATGGCTCACATCAACACCCTTATCCCAGAAACCCTAGACCCACTCCAATTTGCATACCTCCCAAACAGATCCACAGATGACGCAATCTCTATTGCACTCCACACTGCCCTTTCCCACCTGAACAAAAGGAACACCTATGTGAGAATGCTATTCATTGACTACAGCTCAGCGTTCAACACCATAGTACCCTCAAAGCTCATCACTAAGCTAAGGATCCTGGGACTAAACACCTCCCTCTGCAACTGAATCCTGGACTTCCTGACGGGCCGCCCCCAGGTGTTGAGGGTAGGTAGCAACACATCTGCCACACTGATCCTCAACACTGGAGCTCCCCAGGGGTGCGTGCCCAGTCCCCTCCTGTACTCCCTGTTCACCCACGACTGCATGGCCAGGCACAACTCCAACACCATCATTAAGTCTGCAGATGACACAGTGGTGTCAGTGGTAGGTGGTAGGACAGTGGTAGGCCTGATCACCGACAACGACGAGACAGCCTATAGGGAGGAAGTCAGAGACCTGGCCGGGTGGTGCCAGAATAACAACCTATCCCTCAACGTAACCAAGACTAAGGAGATTATTGTGGACTACAGGAAAAGGAGGGCCGAGCACGCTCCCATTCTCATCGACGGGGCTGTAGTGGAGCAGGTTGAGAGCTTCAAGTTCCTTGGTGTCCACATCAACAACAAACTAGAATGGTCCAAACACACCAAGACAGTCGTGAAGAGGGCACGACAAAGCCTATTCCCCCTCAGGAAACTAAAAAGATTTGTCATGGGTCCTGAGATCCTCAAAAGGTTCTACAGCTGCAACATCGAGAGCACTGGTTGCATCACTGCCTGGAACGGCAACTGCTCGGTCTCTGACCGCAAGGCACTACAGAGGGTAGTGTGTACGGCCCAGTACATCACTGGGGCTAAGATGCCTGCCATCCAGGACCTCTACACCAGGCGGTGTCAGAGGAAGGCCCTACAAATTGTCAAAGACCCCAGCCACCCCAGTCATAGACTGTTCTCTCTACTACTGCATGGCAAGCGGTACCGGAGTGCCAAGTCTAGGACAAAAAGGCTTCTCAACAGTTTTTACCCCCAAGCCATAAGACTCCTGAACAGCTAATCAAATAGCTACCCAGATTATTTGCACCCCTCTTTTTACACTGCTGCTACTCTCTTTCTCTTATATGCATAGTCACTTTAACTATACATTCATGTACATACTACCTCAATTGGGCCGACCAACCAGTGCTCCCGCACATTGGCTAACTGGGCTATCTGCATTGTGTCCCGCCACCCACCACCCGCCAACCCCTCTTTTACGCTACTGCTACTCTCTGTTCATCATATATGCATAGTCACTTTAACCATATCTACATGTATATACTACCTCAATCAGCCTGACTAACCGGTGTCTGTATGTAGCCTCGCTACTGTTTATAGCCTGTCTTTTTACTGTTGTTTTATTTCTTTGTGTATGTACAGTATTGGTGGGGCCCGAAATGATTAGCACGCTTGATAAAGATATGCAATAATGACAGTATAAAATCAAACTTTCTCACTCAGGAATAATTATCAGTGACAAAGTTACAGAGGGTCAAATATCATAACTCCAAGACATGGTAATTGTAGCATGTCTTGGCTGTATGATCTTTGAACCTCTGTAACTTTCTCCTTTCTCCATCATTATTCACGATTAATTCATGATTATCCGTACTTATGGTAGCATCCACATTAACGTAGAAGTTTTTAGAAACATATCCTATTCGAATTTACAATAAAAATTACTCCAAAATGACATAATCAGTTATTTATTCGGCACAAAACATTTTAATCTCTTTCTCTGAGCATTTGTGTTAGTATAAAATACATGCAATATAGCTCAGTATTTGAATTATTTATTTTATACAGTCATTTTATACACTCCCCAAAGCACACACATCCTTGGGTCGCTCATCTTTTCAGTTCACTGCAGCTAGTGACTGGAATGACCTGCAACAAACACTCAAACTAGACAGTTTTATCTCTTCATTCAAAGAAACAATCATGGACACTGACAGTTGTAGCTGCTTTGTGTAATGTATTGTTGTCTCTACCTTCTTGCCCTTTTTACTGTTGTCTGTGCCCAATTATATGTATATATTATTTCTTCTTTTCAAGGGGTGGATCAGCTTTAATATTGCTTCCATCAATGTAATTATCTGCATCATTTCCCTCATATATTTTTGGGGTAAATATATATATATCTAAATACACATATACATACACATACCCATATACATACAGTGGGGAGAACAAATGAATTACTTAAAAATCATACAATGTGATTTTCTGGATTTTTGTTTTAGATTCCGTCTCTCACAGTTGAAGTGTACCTATGATAAATTACAGACCTCTACATGTTTTGTAAGTAGGAAAACCTGCAAAATCAGTAGTGTATCAAATACTTGTTCTCCCCACTGTATATATATACACACATAAACATTGCTCTGACTGCTGCTGTCAAACCCATATAGCAGAGCAATCTAGACCCTATAGCTAATCAAAGGTTTTAAAGACAATTTGAGATGTTTTAGAGAGAATTTCTGATTTGACAGTTTGACATCTCTTTCAGACATAGGCTAACTTATTAAATAATTTAACTGAAGGAAAACATGTGTAGTGTGTGTGTGTGTGTGTGTTGGTAAAACTAGTGAATTATTCAGGTGGTGTGATGAGGTCTTTACGGAGAGATGTGAGGACTGAGTGTAAACAGAATTCCCTGAGGAGCTGCTAACAACAGATCTAGGATCAGTTTACCCTCCCCAATCCTCACCTCAATCATTAGGAGAGGAAACATAACACACTGATCATTGTCTAGTGGACACTTCATCCTTCTCCCTGAGGAAGTTTGTACTATCACGATTCAGGATAAGACCCAGATGCAGACACAGTAGGCGGATAGTACGATTCACACCATATTTATTATAACAAAGGGGGACAGGAAAAGGCAGGTCGAGAGCAGGCAGTGGTTCATAAACCAGGTCAGAGTCAGGCAGGTACAGGACGGCAGGTAGGCAGGCTCAGGACAGACAGACAGACAGACAGACAGACAGACAGACAGACAGACAGACAGACAGACAGACAGAAAGGTCAGAACCAGGAACATTAGAAAACAAAAACTTGAGAACAGGAAAAACGTGAAACACGCTCGTACGACTTGACAGCAGGCAAACAGAAAACCCAGCAGTAAATACACAGGGGATAATGGGAGACACCTGGTGGGGGTGGAGACAAGCATAAGACAGGTGAAACAGCCCAGGGAGTGACAAACTCCTAACATTAGCCCTAACCACTAGAGTTAGCTAACATTAGTGTAACATATTGTACATTTAGCACATTCAGAACATACATTATTTTGCCTTTATTTAACTAGGCATGTCAGTTAAGAACAAATTCTTATGTATTCATGCCTTCCTTTTCATCCATGCAAATCGTTGACACGCGTGGCCGTTCCTGACTCCAGTCACTGTTAAAGGACATGGTCAGCATAGGCATCACTGCTTTGCCTAGCTTGAAGTAGCTTCATTCGTTGCATTGAGCGTTTTTTATATTTTGCGCATGCATATTGCCTAAACGTGAAGAGGGCAAGACAAAGCCTTTTCCCCCTCAGGAGACTAAAAAGATTTGGCATGGGTCCTGAGATTCTCAAAAGGTTCTACAGCTGCAACATCGAGAGCAATTGCTCGGCCTCTGACCGCAAAGCACCACAGAGGGTAGTGCGTAAGGCCCAGTACATCACTGGGGCTAAGCTGCCTGCCATCCAGGATCTCTACATCAGGCGATGTCAGAGGAAGGCCCTAAAAATTGTCAAAGACCCCAGCCATAGACGGTTCTCTCTACTACTGCATGGTAAGCAGTACCGGAGTGCCAAGTCTAGGACAAAAAGGCTTCTCAATAATTTTTACCCCCAAGCCATAAGACTCCTGAACAGGTAATCAAACGGCTACCCGGACTATTTGCATTGTGTGCCCCCTCCCCCCAACCCCTCTTTTACGCTACTCTCTGTTTATCATATATGCATAGTCACTTTAACTATACATTCATGTACATACTACCTCAATCGGCCCGACCAACCAGTGCTCCCGCACATTGGCTAACTGGGCTATCTGCATTGTGTCCCACCCACCACCCGCCAACCCTTCTTTTACGCTACTGCTACTCTCTGTTCATCATATATGCACAGTCACTTTAATTATATCTACATGTACAGTGGGGCAAAAAGTATTTAGTCAGCCACCAATTGTGCATGTTCTCCCACTTAAAAAGATGAGAGAGGCCTGTAATTTTCATCATAGTTACACTTCAACTATGACAGACAAAATGAGAGAGAAAAAATCCTGAAAATCACATTGTAGGATTTTTTATGAATTTATTTGCAAATTATGGTGGAAAATAAGTATTTGGTCAATAACAAAAGTTTGTCTCAATACTTTGTTAGATACCCTTTGTTGGCAATGACAGAGGTCAAACGTTTTCTGTAAGTCTTCACAAGGTTTTCACACACTGTTGCTTGTATTTTGGCCCATTCCTCCATGCAGATCTCCTCTAGAGCAGTGATGTTTTGGGGCTGTTGCTGAGCAACACGGATGTTCAACTCCCTCCAAAGATTTTCTATGGGGTTGAGATCTGGAGACTGGCTAGGCCACTCCAGGACCTTGAAATGCTTCTTACGAAGCCACTCCTTCGTTGCCCGGGCGGTGTGTTTGGGATCATTGTCATGCTGAAAGACCCAGAAATGTTTCATCTTCAATGCCCTTGCTGATGGAAGGAGGTTTTCACTCAAAATCTCACGATACATGGCCCCATTCATTCTTTCCTTTACACGGATCAGTCGTCCTGGTCCCTTTGCAGAAAAACAGCCCCAAAGCATGATGTTTCCACCCCCATGCTTCACAGTACGTATGGTGTTCTTTGGATGCAACTCAGCATTCTTTGTCCTCCAAACACAACGAGTTGAGTTTTCACCAAAAAGTTATATTTTGGTTTCATCTGACCATATGACATTCTCCCAATCTTCTTCTGGATCATCCAAATGCTCTCTAGCAAACTTCAGACGGGCCTGGACATGTACTGGCTTAAGCAGGGGGACACGTCTGGCACTGCAGGATTTGAGTCCCTGGCGGCGTAGTGTGTTACTGATGGTAGGTTTTGTTACTTTGGTCCCAGCTCTCTGCAGGTCATTCACTAGGTCCCCCCGTGTGGTTCTGGTTTACAAGTCTGGGCTCTGGCTGGGCCACTCAAGGACATTCAGTGACTTGTCCCGAAGCCACTCTTGCATTCGCTTGGCTGTGTGTTTAGGGCCGTTGTGCTGTTAGAAGGTGAACCTTCACCTCAGTCTGGAGGTCCTGAGCGCTCGGGAGCAGGTTTTCATCAAGGATCTCTCTGTACTTTGTTCATCCTTTCATTGATACTGACTACTTTTCCAGTCCCTGGTCACTGAAAAACATCCCCACAGTATGATGCTGCCACCACCATGCTTCACCATAGGGATGGTGCCAGGTTTCCTCCAGACTTGATGCTTAGCATTCAGGCCAAAGAGTTCAATCTTGGTTTCATCAGAGAATCTTGTTTCTCGTGGTCTGTGAGTCTTTAGGTGCCTTGAGGCAAACTCCAAGTGGGCTGTCATGTGACTTTTACTAAGCAGTGGCTTCAATCTGGCCTCTCTACCATAAAATCCTGATTGGTGGAGTGCTACAGAGATGGCTGTCCTTCTGGAAGTTTCTCCCATCTCCACAGAGGACCTCTGGGGATCTGTCAGCGTGACCATCGGGTTCTTGGTCACCTCCCTGACCAAGGCCCTTCTCTCCCGACTGCTCAGTTTGGCCGGGCGACAGCTCTAGGAAGAGTATTGGTGGTTCCAAACTTCTTCCATTTAAGAATGATGGAGGCCACTGTGATGTGGGGGACTTCAATGCTGGAGAAATGTTTTGGTACCCTTCCCCAGATCTGTCTCGACACAATCCTGTCTTGGAGCTCTACGGAGAATTCCTTCGACCTCATGACTTGGTTTTTGCTCTTACATGCAGTGTCAACTGTGTGACCGTAGACAGGTGTGTGTCCAATCAATTGAATTTACCACAGGTGGACTTTGTAGTTGTAGAAACATCTCAAGGATGATCAATGGAAACAGGATGCACCTGAGCTCAATTTCCAGTCATTATGGGGTATTATGTGTGGATAGATGAGTTTTATTTTTTGGTCAATTTTAGAATAAGGCTGTTACTTAACAAAATATGGAAACAGTGAAGGGGTCTGACTTCTTTATGAATGCACTGTATATGTGTGGGTAATAATATTTCACATAACAATATTATTGTGTGTGTTTGTACTGTGCGTTTCCCGGCTATTATCCCATTGCTAGTTACCCATTCTAAAACTGGGTACATGTTAAAGGTGTCAGTGTATTTATTTTACGTGTATTTATTTTACTGTTGCAGCTGAAGTGTATAGTGTTGAGTTGTCAGCGTACATAGACCCACAAGCTTTATTCAAGGTCAGTGGAAGATCATTAGTAAAAACAGAAAAGAATAATGGCCCTAGTCAGCTGCCCTGCAGTACATCAAACTCAACTCAATTTGTATGAGAGGCTTCCATTAATGAAAACCGTCTGTGTTCTATTAGACAGGTAACTCTCAATCCATAATAAGACAGAGGATGTAAATCCATAACACCTACATTTTTTTCAGCAATAGGTTATGATCAATGACATCAAAAGCTGCAGTGAAGTCTAACAGATCAGCTCCCACAATTCTTATCATGATGGTGGCAGAATCTTTGGATAACATTTTCCACAACACTGTCAATTTCTTTCAGACAATTATCGGTCCTTTGTGTCAGTGCCGAGCATGTTGAGTACCCTTCCCTATAAGCATGCTGAACATCTGTTGTTACTTTTCTGTAAAACACCTATATATTTGATCAAACACCATTTTTTCAAAAAGTTTGTTGAGCACTTGTAACAGGCTGATTGGTCGGCTGTTTGAACCATTAAAGGGTGTTCTGCTATTCTTGGGTAGTGGAATGACCTTTCCCTCCCTCCATGTCTGAGGGCACACAGTCTTCTAGGCTTAAATTGAAGATGTGGCAAACAGGAGGGTATTCTGCTACCAACTTCAGCAATTTACCATCCAAGTTGTCGGTACCAGGTGGTTTGTCCTTATTTATAGATAGCAAAAAAATATATACCTGTTCCACACCCACTTTGTGGAACTCTCCACTACAGTGCTTGTCTTTCATTACTTGGTCCATTATGCATGAACATGAAGGCTAAGCATGTTGTTTGCATGTCATGCCTAAATTTGCTAATATTGTCAACAAAAAAGTTACTAAAGTGGTTGGCAATATCAAAGGGATTTGCTATGAACAAGGCATCTGCCACAATGAAGGATGGAGCCGAGTTAGCTTTTTTTGCCTAGAATTATTTAAATTTACTCCAGAGATGTTTTACTATTTCATTCTTTATATCATTCAACTGTGTTCCATAGTGTAGTTTCTTCTTCTTTTTGTTTAGCTATGTTATTTCTGTATTTACTGTATGTTTGCCAGTCTGCTGTGTTTCAGACATATTTCCTATTCCCTTTGCCTCATCGCTCTCAGCCATACAGTTTTTCAATTCATCATCTATTCACGGGGATTTGGCAGTTCTGACAGACAGTTTCTTGATGAGCTCATGCTTAGCCATAACCAGAAGAAGCAGTTTCATATATGCTTCAAGTGTAGCGTCAGGATATTCGTCATTACACACATCAGACCAAAAAATATTCTTCACATCTTCGACAGGTGTGTTAGGATTGGAGACAGGGGTAAATGTATGACCTGAGGACCCAAACTGCCATCACTTCATCTGGAAGATAGCATACTGTATACTTAGTGCAGCGTTTGGACATCAAATACCTATCTTCGCACAGACACGCACACACACTCACACACACTCACACTCTCTCGCTCTCTGTGGGAGTTAGTCTTCAAAAGCTTGAGAAACATTCAGTCCAGCGTTCACACTGCTATTACCCTGGAGAATTGCTCATCAATCCAAACTCACTTCAGTCCGATACACGACATCTCTCTGTCTCTGGCAATCACTCTCCCCATCTCTCTTTCTTTTTCTCTCTTTTTCTTATTCTCCCTCACTCTCTCTTACTCTTCCTGTATCCCCTTTATCTTTCTATCTTTCTCTCTTTCTCTCTCCCCCTCCCCATCTCTAACCCCTTTTATCTCTTTCTCTCTCCCCCTCCCCATCTCTAACCACTTTTCTCTCTCCCCCTCCCCATCTCTAACCCCTTTTCTCTCTTTCTCTCTCCCCCTCCCCATCTCTAACCCCTTTTCTCTCTTTCTCTCCCCCTCCCCATCTCTAACCCCTTTTCTCTCTTTCTCTCTCCCCCTCCCCATCTCTAACCCCTTTTCTCTCTTTCTCTCTCCCCCTCCCCATCTCTAACCCCTTTTCTCTCTTTCTCTCTCCCCCTCCCCATCTCTAACCCCTTTTCTCTCTTTCTCTCTCCCCCTCCCCATCTCTAACCCCTTTTCTCTCTTTCTCTCTCCCCCTCCCCATCTCTAACCCCTTTTCTCTCTTTCTCTCTCCCCCTCCCCATCTCTAACCCCTTTTCTCTCTTTCTCTCTCCCCCTCCCCATCTCTAACCCCTTTTCTCTCTTTCTCTCTCCCCTCCCCATCTCTAACCCCTTTTCTCTCTTTCTCTCTCCCCCTCCCCATCTCTAACCCCTTTTCTCTCTTTCTCCCCTCCCCATCTCTAACCCTTTTCTCTTCTTCTCTCCCCTCCCCACTAACCCCTTCTCTTCCTCCCCCCATCTCTAACCCCTTTTCTCTCTTTCTCTCTCCCCCTCCCCATCTCTAACCCCTTTTCTCTCTTTCTCTCTCCCCCTCCCCATCTCTAACCCCTTTTCTCTCTTTCTCTCTCCCTCTCCCCATCTCTAACCCCTTTTCTCTCTTTCTCTCTCCCCCTCCCCATCTAACCCCTTTTCTCTCTTTCTCTCCCCCTCCCCATCTCTAACCCCCTTTCTCTCTCCCCCTCCCCATCTCTAACCCCTTTTCTCTCTTTCTCTCTCCCCCTCCCCATCTCTAACCCCTTTTCTCTCTTTCTCTCTCCCCCTCCCCATCTCTAACCCCTTTTCTCTCTTTCTCTCCCCCTCCCCATCTAACCCCTTTTCTCTCTTTCTCTCTCCCCCTCCCCATCTCTAACCCCTTTTCTCTCTTTCTCTCTCCCCCTCCCCATCTCTAACCCTTTTCTCTCTCCCCCTCCCCATCTCTAACCCCTTTTCTCTCTTTCTCTCTCCCCCTCCCCATCTCTAACCCCTTTTCTCTCTTTCTCTCTCCCCCTCCCCATCTCTAACCCCTTTTCTCTCTTTCTCTCTCCCTCTCCCATCTCTAACCCCTTTTCTCTCTTTCTCTCTCCCCCTCCCCATACTCTAACCCCTTTTCTCTCTTTCCCCATCTAACCCCTTTCTCTTTCTTTCCCTCCCCATCTCTAAGACCTTCTCTCTTTCTCTCTCCCCTCCCCATATCTAACCCCTTTTCCTCTGCCCTTCCCATCTCAACCCCTTTTCTCTCTCCCCCTCCCCATCTCTAACTCCTTTTCTTTTTCTCTCCCCCTCCCCATCCTCAACCCCTTTTCTCTCTCCCCTCCCCATCTCTAACCCCTTTCTTCTCTTTCCCTCCCCATCTCAACCCCTTTCTCTCTTTCTCTCTCCCCTCCCCATCTCTAACCCCTTTCTCTCTCCCCCTCCCCATCTTAATCCCTTTCTCTCTTCTTTCTCTTCCCCTCCCCATCTCTTACCCTCTTTCCCTCTTCCCCTCCCCATCTCTAACCCCTTTCTCTCTTTCTCTCTCCCCTCCCCATCTCTAACCCCTTTCTTTCTTTCTCTCTCCCCCTCCCCATCTTAGTCCCTTTTCTCTCTCCCCTCCCCATCTCTAACCCCTTTTCTCTCTTTTTCTCTCCCTCCCCATCTCATCCCTTTTCTTCCTCTTCCCCTCCCCATCTTACTCCTTTTCCCTCCCCCTCCCCATCTCTAACCCCTTTCTTTCTCTCTCCCCTCCCCATCTCTAACCCCTTTCTTTTTCCTTCCCTCCCCATTAAACCGTTTTCTTCTTTCTCTCTCCACCTCCCCATCTATAACCCCTTTTGCTTTCTTCCCCCTCCCCAATTTAAACCCCTTTTCTCTTTCTCTCTCCCCCTACCCATCTCTAACCCCTTTCTCTCTTTCTCTCTCCCCCTCCCCATCTAAACCCCTTTCTCTCTCTCTCCCCTCCCCATCTAATCCCTTTCTTTCTCTCTCCCCCCTCCCCATCTCTAACCCCTTTCTTCTTCCTTTCTCCCTCCCCATCTCAACCCCTTTCTTTCTCCTCTCCCCATCTTAATCCCTTCTTTCTCTCTCCCCCTCCCCATCTCTAACCCCTTTCTTCTCTCTCCCCCTCCCCATCTAATCCTTTTCTCTTTCTCTTCTCCCCCTCCCACCCCTCAACCCCTTTTCTTTCTCTTTCTCCCTCCCCATCTCTAACCCCTTTTTCTCTTCTCTTCCCTCCCCATCTCAACCCCTTTTCTCTTCTCTTTTCCCCCCTCCCCATCTCTAACCCCTTTTCCTCCTTTATCCCTCCCCAGCTCTAACCCCTTTTCTCTCTCCCCCTCCCCATCTCTAACCCCTTTCTTTCTTCCTTCCCCTCCCCATCTCTAACCCCTTTCTCTCTTTCTCTCTCCCCTCCCCATCTCTAACCCCTTCTTTCTCTCTCCCCCTCCCCATCTCATCCTTTTTCCTTCTCTTTCCCCTCCCCATCCTCAACCCCTTTCTTTCTCTCTCCCCCTCCCCATCTAACTCCTTTTCTCTTTCTCTCTCCCCCCTCCCCATTCTCTAACCCCTTTTCTCTTCTCTCTCCCCTCCCCATCTCTAACCCCTTTCTTTCTCTCTTTCCCTCCCCATCTCAACCCCTTTCTTTCTTCCTTCCCCTCCCCATCTCTAACCCCTTTCTCTCTTTCTCTTCCCCTCCCCATCTCTAACCCCTTTTCTCTCTCCCCCTCCCCATCTAACCCCTTTTCTCTCTCTTTCCCCTCCCTATCTCAACCCCTTTCTTCTTCTTTCCCCCTCCTAACCCCTTTCTCCTTCCCCCTCCCCATCTCTAACCCCTTTTCTCTCCCCCTCCCCATCTCTAAACCCTTTTCTCTCCCCTCCCCATCTTATCCTTTTCTCTCTCCCCCTCCCCATCTTGGTCCCCTTTTCTCTCTTTCTCTTCCCTCCCCATCTCTAACCCCCTTTCTCTCTTTCTCTTCCCCTCCCCATCTCTAACCCCTTTTCTCTCTTTCTCTCTCCCCTCCCATCCTCTAACCCCTTTTCTTTCTCTCTCCCTCCCCATCTAATCCTTTTTCCTTCCTCCTTCCCCATCTAATCCTTTTTCCTTCCTTCCTCCCTCCCCCATCTCTAACCCCTTTTCTCTCCCCTCCCCATCTCTAACCCCTTTTCTTTCTCTCTTCCCTCCCCATCTCTAACCCTTTTTTCTCTCTCCCCCTCCCCATCTCTAACCCCTTTTCTCTCTTTTCTCTCCCCCTCCCCATCTCTAACCCCTTTCTTCTTTCTCTCTCCCTCCCCATCTCTAATCCCTTTTCTCTCTTTCTTTCCCCCCTCCCCATCTCTAACCCCTTTTCTCTCTCTTTCCCCCTCCCCATCTCTAACCCCTTTTCTTTCTCTCCCCCTCCCCATCTCTAACCCCTTTTCTCTCTCCCCTCCCCATCCTCAACCCCTTTTCTCTCCCCTCCCCATTTATCCTCTTCTTTCCCTCCCCCTCCCCATCTCTAACCCCTTTCTTTCTCTTCCCCCTCCCCTATCTCAACCCCTTTCTTTCTCTCTCCCCTCCCCATCTCTAACCCCTTTCTCTCTCCCCCTCCCCATCTCAACCCCTTTCTTTCTCTTCCCTCCCCATCTCAACCCCTTTTCTCCCCTTCCTTCTCCCCTCCCCATCTAACCCCTTTCTTCTCTTCCCCCTCCCCATCTCTAACCCCTTTTCTCTCTTCTCTTTCCCCCTCCCCATCTCTAACCCCTTTTCTCTCTTTCTTTCCCTCCCCATCTCTAACCCTTTTTCTCTCCCCCTCCCTCCATCCCAACCCCTTTCTTCTTTCTCTCCCCTCCCCATCTCTAACCCCTTTTCTCTCTCCCCTCCCCTATCTTAACCCCTTTTCTCTCTTTCCTTCCCCCTCCCCATCTCTATCCTTTCTTTCTCTCTCCCTCCCCATCTCTAACCCCTTTTCCTCTTCCCTCCCCATCTCAACCCCTTTTCTCTCTCCCCTCCCCATCTCAACCCCTTTCTTTCTTTCTCTCTCCCCTCCCCATCTCTAACCCCTTTCTCTCTTTCTCTCTCCCCCTCCCCATCTCAAACCCTTTTCTCTCTTCTCTTTCCCCCTCCCCATCTCTAACCCCTTTCTTTCTCTCTCCCCTCCCCATCTCAACCCCTTTCTTCTCTTCTCTCCCCCTCCCCATCTCAACCCCTTTTTCCTCCTTCTCTCTCCCCCTCCCCATCTCTAACCCCTTTTCTCTCTTCCCCTCCCCAGCTCTAACCCCTTTTCTCTCTCCCCTCCCCATCTCTAACCCCTTTTCTTCTCTTCCCTCCCCATCTCAACCCCTTTCTCCTTCTCTCTCCCCCTCCCCATCCTCTCACCCCTTTTCTCTCTCCCTCCCCATCGAACCCCTTTCTTCTCTTCCCCCTCCCCATCTAACTCCTTTTTCCCCTCTTCCCCCTCCCCATCTCTAACCCCTTTTCTCTCTCTTCCCCCTCCCCATCTCTAACCCCCTTTTCTTCTCTTTCTCCCTCCCCATCTCTAACCCCTTTCTTCCTCTCTCCCTCCCCATCTAAACCCCTTTCTCTCTTTCTCTCCCTCCCCAAGCTCTAACCCCTTTTCTCTCTCCCCCTCCCCATCTCTAACCCCTTTTCCTCTTCCCTCCCCATCTCTAACCCCTTTCTCTCTTCTCTTTCCCCCTCCCCATCTCAACCCCTTTTCCTTCCCCTCCCCATTTAACCCCTTTTCTCTCTTTCTCTCCCCTCCCCATCTCTAACCCCTTTCTCTCTCCCCCTCCCCATCTCTAACCCCTTTCTCTTCCTTCCTCCTCCCCATCTCTAACGCCCTTTCTTCTTCCTCTTCCCTCCCCATCTCTAACCCCTTTCTTTCTTCCTCTTCCCTCCCCATCTCTAACCCCTTTTCTCTCTTCTCTTCTCCCTCCCCATCTCTAACCCCTTTCTCTTCTCTTTCCCCTCCCCCATCTCAACCCCTTTTCCTTCCTTCTCCCCCTTCCCATCTCTCAACCCCTTTCTTTCTCTTCCTCCTCTCCATCTCTAACCCCTTTCTTTCTCTCTCCCCTCCCCATTTCTAACCCCTTTTCTTCTTCTTTCCCCCTCCCCATCTCTAACCCCTTTTCTTCTCTTTCCCTCCCCATCTCTAACCCCTTTTCTTCTTTTCCTTCCCTCCCCATCTCAAACCCCTTTCTCTCTTTCTCTCTTCCCCTCCCCATCTCTAACCCCTTTTCTCTCTTCTCTCTCCCCCTCCCCATCTCAACCCCTTTTCTCTCTCCCCTCCCCATCTCTAACCCCTTTTCTCTTCTCTTCCCCCTCCCTAACCCCTTTTCTCTCTCCCCTCCCCATCTCTAACCCCTTTTTCCCTCTCCCTCCCCTATTAAACCCTTTTCTCTCTTTCCCTCCCCATCCTCAACCCCTTTTCCTTCCCCTCCCCATCTCTAACCCCTTTTCTTTCTCTCTCCCCTCCCCATCTCAACCCCCTTTCTCTTTCTCTTTCCCTCCCCATCTCTAACCCCTTTCTTTCTCTCTCCCTCCCCATCTCAACCCCTTTCTTTCCTTCCCTCCCCATCTCTAACCCCTTTTCTCTCTCCCCTTCCCCATCTAACTCCTTTCTTTCTCTCTCCCCCTTTCCATCCTCAACCCCTTTTCTCTCTCCCCCTCCCCATCTCTAACCCCTTTCTTCTCTCTCCCCTCCCCATCTCTAACCCCTTTTCTCTCTCCCCCTCCCCATCCCCATCTTAAACCCCTTTTCTCTCTTTCTCTCTCCCCTCCCCATCTCTAACCCCTTTCTCTCTTTCTCTCTCCCCCTCCCCATCTCTAACCCCTTTCTTCTTCCTCTCTCCCTCCCCATCTAATCCCTTTCTTTCCCTCCCCATCTCTAACCCCTTTCTTTCTCTTCCCCTCCCACTCAACCCCTTTCTCCCTTTCTCTCTCCCTCTCCATCTAACCCCTTTTCTTTCCTTCCCTCCCCATCTCTTAACCCCTTTCTTTCTCTTCCCCTCCCCAGCTCAACCCCTTTTCCTCCTTGCCCATCTCAACCCTTTTTCTCTCTTCCCCTCCCCATCTTACTCCTTTTCTTCTCTTCCCCTCCCCATCTCAACCCCTTTTCTCTCTCCCTCCCCATCTCAACCCCTTTCTTTCTTCCTTCCTCCTTCCATCTCTAACCCCTTTCTTCCTTCCTCCCCTATCTCAACCCCTTTTCTCTCCCCCTCCCCATCTCTAACCCCTTTTCTCTTCCCCCTCCCCATCTCTAACCCCTTTCTTCTTCTCTTTCCCTCCCCATCTCTAACCCCTTTCTTCTTTCTCTCTCCCCCTCCCCATCTCTTAACCCCTTTTCTCTCTTTCTCTCTCCCCTCCCCATCTCTTACTCCTTTCTCTCTTTCTCTCCCCCTCCCCAGCTTTAGCCCTTTTCTCTCTCCCCCTCCCCATCTCTAACCCCTTTCTTCTCTTCCCTCCCCATCTCAACCCCTTTCTCTCTTTCTCTCTCCCTCCCCATCTCTCAACCCCTTTTCTCTCCCCCTCCCCATTCCTCACCCCTTTCTTTCTCTCCCCTCCCCATCTTAACTCCTTTTCTCTCTCCCCTCCCCATCTCTAACCCCTTTCTTTCTCTCTCCCCTCCCCATCTTAATCCCTCTTCTCTTTCTCTCTCCCCCTCTCCATTTAACCCCTTTTCTCTCTTTCTCTCTCCCCCTCCCCATCTCTAACCCCTTTTCTTCTTCCTTCCCCTCCCCATCTCTAACCCCTTTCTTTCTCTCTCCCCCTCCCCATCTCTAACCCCTTTCTTTCTCTCTCCCCCTCCCCATCTCTAACCCCTTTTCTCTCTTTCTCTCTCCCCCTCCCCATCTCTAACCCCTTTTCTCTTTTTCCTTCCCTCCCCATCTCTAACCCCTTTTCTCTCTTCTCTCTCCCTCTCCCCATCTCAACCCCTTTTCTCTCTTTCTCTCTCCCCTCCCCATCTCTAACCCCTTTCTCTCTTTCTCTCTCCCCCTCCCCATCCTCAACCCCTTTTCTCTCCCCCTCCCCATCTTAAACCCCTTTTCTCTCTTTCTCTCTCCCCTCCCCATCTCTAAACCCTTTCTTCTTTCCCTCCCCCCTCCCCATCTTAATCCCTTTTTCCTTCTCCTCCCCATCTCTAACCCCTTTTCTCTCTCTTTCCCTCCCCATCTTAAACCCCTTCCTTCTTCTCTCTTCCCCTCCCCATCTCTAAACCCCTTCCTTCTCTCTCCCCTCCCCATCTTAATCCCTTTTCTTCTTTCTCTCTCCCCTCCCCATCTCTAACCCCTTTCTTCCTCTCCCCTCCCCATCTAATCCCTTTTCCCTCTCTTTCTCTCTCCCCCTCCCCATCTCTAACCCCTTTTCTCTCTTTCTCTCCCCCTCCCCTTCTCTAACCCCCTTTTCTCTCTCCCCCTCCCCATCTCTAACCCCTTTTCTCTCTTTCTCTCTCCCCCTCCCCATCTCTAACCCCTTTTCTCTCTTCTCTCTCCCCCTCCCCATCTCTAACCCCTTTTCTCTCTTTCTCTCTCCCCCTCCCCATCTCTAACCCCTTTTCTCTCTCCCCCCTCCCCATCTCTACCCCTTTCTCTCCCCCTCTCTACCCTTTTCTCTCTTTCTCTCCCCCTCCCCCTCTCTACCCCTTTTCTCTCTTTCTCTCTCTCCCCTCCCCATCTCTAACCCCTTTTCTCTCTTCTCTCTCCCCCTTCCCCACTCTAACCCTTTTCTCTCTTTCTCTCTCCCCCTCCCCATCTCTAACCCCTTTTCTCTCTCCCCCTCCCCCATCTCTAACCCCTTTTCTCTCTTTCTCTCTCCCCCTCCCCATCTCTAACCCCTTTTCTCTCTTTCTCTCCCCCTCCCCAGCTCTAACCCCTTTTCTCTCTCCCCCTCCCCATCTCTAACCCCTTTTCTCTCTTTCTCTCCCCCTCCCCATCTCTAACCCCTTTCTCTCTTTCTCTCTCCCCTCCCCATCTCTAACCCCTTTTCTCTCTTTCTCTCTCCCCCTCCCCATCTCTAACCCCTTTTCTCTCTTTCTCTCCCCCTCCCCATCTCTAACCCCTTTCTCTCTTTCTCTCTCCCCCTCCCCATCTCTAACCCCTTTTCTCTCTTTCTCTCTCCCCCTCCCCATCTCTAACCCCTTTTCTCTCTCTTTCTCTCCCCCTCCCCATCTCTAACCCCTTTTCTCTCTTTCTCTCCCCCTCCCCATCTCTAACCACTTTTCTCTCTTTCTCTCTCCCCCTCCCCATCTCTAACCCCTTTTCTCTCTTTCTCTCTCCCCCTCCCCATCTCTAACCCCTTTTCTCTCTTTCTCTCTCCCCCTCCCCATCTCTAACCCCTTTTCTCTCTTTCTCTCTCCCCCTCCCCATCTCTAACCCCTTTTCTCTCTTTCTCTCTCCCCCTCCCCATCTCTAACCCCTTTTCTCTCTTTCTCTCTCCCCCTCCCCATCTCTAACCCCTTTTCTCTCTTTCTCTCTCCCTCTCCCCATCTCTAACCCCTTTTCTCTCTTTCTCTCTCCCCCTCCCCATCTCTAACCCCTTTTCTCTCTTTCTCTCTCCCCCTCCCCATCTCTAACCCCTTTTCTCTCTTTCTCTCTCCCCCTCCCCATCTCTAACCCCTTTTCTCTCTTTCTCTCTCCCCCTCCCCATCTCTAACCCCTTTTCTCTCTTTCTCTCTCCCCCTCCCCATCTCTAACCCCTTTTATCTCTTTCTCTCTCTCCCTCCCCATCTCTAACCCCTTTTCTCTCTCCCCCTCCCCATCTCTAACCCCTTTTCTCTCTTTCTCTCTCCCCCTCCCCATCTCTAACCCCTTTTATCTCTTTCTCTTTTCTTTAAAGGAACACAAATCTGACACAATCATTTCCGTTCACATTACTGAAAACAAGTTTCACCATTTCTCAGGTACAATTTGATCTCAATGACTTATAGAATGTTATTAAAATATTATGAAACTTTACACACATTATCTTAATGATCGACACCAATGGCATTTGAAACGCAATAATCGTCTGTTGACATCTAATTGTGTTGGATTAGAGGCAGCCGCAGTGATATTTGTGGTTATTGAAAGGAGAGCACACACACACACAGGTATGAAGGTTGAAATGTTCCTGTTCATTTCTCATTTATCCACCAATCATCCTCCATCTTCCTCTCAGCGGCAGTCGCAACACTTATGGAGAGGGAAACATTATATCTGAGTGTGTGCGTGTTCTGAAAACAAGACTTCTTCTAGGAAATAAGCTGTCAAACAGTGCCATCAGCTGGTAGTGGTGTGCAGGCTTTTGCTCACGCCATGCTCTACCGAAATAACTACAAATTATTAGGACCTTGATTAGCTAAATCAGATGTGTTACAGTATGGCTTGAGCAAAAGCCTGCACTCCAAACAATTAATCATTATCAGGAGAAGGGTTGACCACAAACTCTTATAACTCTATACAGTGCCTTGCAAAAGTATTCACCCCCCTTGGCGTTTTTCCTATTTTGTTGCATTACAACCTGTTATTTAAATTGATTTTTATTTGGATTTCAAATAACTTGTTTAAAAAAATGAAAAAAAACTGAAAAGTGGTGTGTGTATATGTATTCACCCCCTTTGCTATGAAGCCCCTAAATAAGATATGGTGCAACCAATTACCTTCAGAAGTCACATAATTTGTTAAATAAAGTCCACCTGTATGCAATCTAAGTGTCACATGATCTGTCACATGATCTCAGTATATATAAACCTGTTCTGAAAGGCCCCCGTGTCTGCAACACCACTAAGCAAGGGGCACCACCAAGCAAGCGGCACCATGAAGACCAAGGAGCTCTCCAAACAGGTCAGGGACAAAGTTGTCCCTGACAACTTTGGGTTGGGTTAGGGTTAGGTCATAAAAAAATATCAGAAACTTTGAACATCTCACGGAGCACCATTAAATCCATTATTTAAAAAATGTAAGAATATGGCACCACAACAAACCTGCCAAGAGAGGGCCGCCCACTAAAACTCACGGACCAGGCAAAGAGGGCATTAATCTGAGACCAAAGATAACCTTGAAGGAGCTGCAAAGCTCCACAGCGGAGATTGGAGTATCTGTCCATAGGACCACTTTAAGCCGTACACTCCAGAGAGATGGGCTTTATGGAAGAGTGGCCAGAAAAAATAAGCAAACATGTTTGGTGTTCGTCAAAAGGCATGTGGGAGACTCCCCAAACATATGGAAGAAGGTACTCTGGTCAGATGAGACTAAAATTGAGCTTTTTGGCCTACAAGGAAAACACTATGTCTGGCGCAAACCCAACACCTCTCATCACCCCGAGAACATCCCGTCAGTGAAACCTAGTCGTGGCAGCATCATGCTGTGGGGATGTTTTTCATTGGCAGGAACTGGGAAACTGGTCAGAATTGAAGGAATGATGGATGGTGCTAAATACAGGGGAAGTCTTGAGTGAAATCTGATTTGAGACTGGGATGGAGGTTCACCTTCCAGCAGGACAATGGACCTAAGCATACTGCTAAAGTAACACTCGAGTGGTTTAAGGGGAAACATGTAAATGTCTTGGAATGACCTAGTCAAAGCCCAGACCTCAATCCAATTCAGAATCTGTGGTATGACTTAAAGATTGCTGTACACCAGCGGAACCCATCCAACTTGAAGGAGCTGGAGCAGTTTTGCCTTGAAGAATGGGCAAAAATCCCAGTGGTTAGATGTGCTTATAGAGACATACCCCAAGAGACTTGCAGCTGTAATTGCTGCAAAAGTTGGCTCTACAAAGTATTGACTTTGGAGGGGGGGGGGGATAGTTATGCATGCTCAAGTTTTCTGTTTTTTTGGTATTATTTCTTGTTTGTATCACAATAAAAAATATTTTGCATCTTCATAGTGGTAGGCATGTTGTGTAAATCAAATGATACAACCCCCCCCAAAATCTATTTTAATTCCAGGTTGTAAGGCAACAAAATAGGAAAAATGCCAAGGGGTGTGAATACTTTCGCAAGCCACTGTAACTGCAGAAACACAACTGTTTAAATATACACTGAATTCAAATATAAACACAACATGCAACAATTTCAAAGATTTTACATGAGGAAATCAGTCAATTGAAATACATGAATTAGGCCCTAATCTATGGATTTCACATGACTGGGAATACAGATACACATCTGTTGGTCACAGATACATAAAAAAGAATGTAGGAGCGTGGATCAGAAAAACCAGCCAGTATCTGGTGTGA
The DNA here is from genome assembly GCF_057628025.1 of Oncorhynchus mykiss. Taxonomy (NCBI): domain Eukaryota; kingdom Metazoa; phylum Chordata; class Actinopteri; order Salmoniformes; family Salmonidae; genus Oncorhynchus; species Oncorhynchus mykiss. Next base: position 59,938,590 of record NC_143039.1, read on the forward strand.
CCACACATTTCCTTCCCATGGAGTTGATCAGGCTGTTGTGGCCTGTGGAATGTTGTCCCATTCCTCTTCAAAGGCTGTGCAGAAGTTACTGGATATTGGCGGGAACTGGAACATGCTGTCATACGCATCCCAAACATACTCAATGGGTGACATGTCGGGTGAGTATGCAGGCCATGGAAGAACTCTGACATTTTCAGCTTCCAGGATTTGTGTACAGATCCGTGCATTATTATGCTGAAACATAAGGTGATGGCGGCAAATGAATGGCACAGCAATGGGCCTCATGATCTCGTCACGGCATCTCTGTGCATTGAAATTGCCATCGATACAACTTTGACATCAGCAAACAGCTCGCCCACACGACGCCATACACTCTGTAGGTCATCTGCTTCCTACAGTTGAAACCGGGATGCATCCGTGAAGGGCACACTTCTCCAGTGTGCCAGTGGCCATCGAAGGTCAGCATTTTCCAACTGAAGTCGGTTACAACACCGAACTGCAGTCAGGTCAAGACCCCGGTGAGGACGATGAGCAGACAGATCAGGTTCCCTGAGACGGTTTCTGACAGTTTGTGCAGAAATTCTTTGGTTGTGCAAATCCACAGTTTCATCAGCTATCCGGATGTGGAGGTCCAGGGCTGGTGTGGTTACACGTGGTCTGAGGTTGTGAGGCCGATTGGACGTACTGCCAAATTCTCTAAAACGACGTTGGAGGTGGCTTATGGTAGAGAAATTAACATTAAATGATCTGGAAACAGCTCTGGTGGACATTCCTGCAGTCAGCATGCAAATTGCACGCTCCCTCAAAACTTGAGACATGTCTGGCATTATGTTGTGTGACAAAACTTCTCATTTTAGAGTGGTCTATTATTGTCGCCAGCACAAGGTGCACTTGTGTAATGATCATGCTGTTTTAATCAGCTTCTTGATATGCCACACCTATTTGGTGGGTGGATTATCTTGGCAAAGGAGAAATGCTCAATAACAGGGAGGAAAACAAATTTGTGCACAAAATTTGAGAGAAATACAAAAAAAATTGTGGACAATTTCTGGTATATTTTATTTCAGCTCATGAAACCAACACTTTACATGTTGCGTTTATATTTTTGTTTAGTATTGAACACCACCACTCTATTTCACCGTGATTGTTGTAAATGAGTTTTCCAGTACTAATAACAATGAATGAATATAGTGTTATATACCGCATGTGTTTTATGTGTTAAATCTTGTGAATAATAATAGTTTTGCATATTCAATCGAAAGTCAATAAATTACATAATTATACATATCAATGTAAGAGCTAACGAGTGTAACTCAGTGGACAACTTTTTTGTTAGAATAAGAACATAAACAACCAGTATGAGCATAGTGATGTAGAAACCATATTGAGGCACTAATGCTTTTTTTATTAATTTAAGCAATTGAAATTCTCTGTGGAGTTCTCTGAAGTAAGAAGCAGGAAACGCTTCTGACCACAAAGACTGTTTAACCTCTATCCCTTCCTCCGGTTCCTCCTTCCCTGTCTCCATTCCAGCAGTGGGTATATTGATCTTTTCATAATTCCCTCACTCACTGACCACTCTGAAACCACTATCCATTTCCCTTTGTCTATAGTCATTTAGAAAAATAACACTAATGAAACTTTAACACACAGACAAAACATTAACAAGACTCTTAAAAGTGAACTATGACTTATTCGTCTCATTGAGAACAGGGAGAGAGAAAGAGAGAGTGGAAGAGAAAAAGAAAGAAAGAGAAAGAGTTGAGCAAAAAAGTTGATCATCTATTTCATGAATTTGGTGGAAAACCTTTACCATTAGAATTGGTACATATTCAACATTACCTCCCAATCCATTATTACCTAGGAAGAAAGGTTTAGACTATAGTTAGTGGTGCTACATGATACTAGTAATCTAAATACATGGTCAGGAAGAAGCTCCAAGTCCAGCTGACATGACAATCACATGACGTGTAAGTTTGATCTAACTTTCTCAGCAAATTGTCAAAGACTCCAGCTACCCAAGTCATAGACTGTTGTCTCTGCTAGCGCATGGTAAGGGGTAGCAATACACCAAGTCTGAAACCAACAGGATCCTGAACAGATTCTACCCCCAAGCCATAAGACTGGTGAATAGGTAGTTAAATAGTTAACCAATAGCTGCCCAGACTATCTGCATTGACCCTTTTGCATGAACTCTTTTGACTCGTCACATACACTGCTGCTATTATTTGTTATTTCGTTTCCTAGTCACTTTATCCCTACCTATATGTACATATCTATCTCAGTTACCTCGTACCCCTGCACATCCACTCAGTACTGGTACCCCGTGTATGTAGCCAAGTTATCGTTACTCATTGTGCATTTATTCCTTATGTTATTATGACTTGTTTTCTCTCTGCATTGTTGGGAAGGGCCCTTTAGTAAGACTTTTACTGTTAGTCTACACCTGTTGTTTACAAAGCATGTGACAAATACAATTAGATTTGAACTACATACATTACGCTTAGTCTACATGTGAGGAGCTTACCCCCCTCTGGGCGCAGACATCAATTCAATGTCAATTCCACATTAGTTCAATGTCATTTCATTGACTACATCAGGGAGAAATAGCTGTGTTCAAGGGCTAGATAGGAAAAGTTTTAAAGTTTTAACTATTATGGAAGATCATTGTTCATTGTTAGTACTAGTTTGGTAGCTGGTTAAACAACAGCAGACAGCTGGGCAGCCATTTGGTTTTGGAGCTGGAAGGATAAGCATCGGATAGAACTAGAAGACTAATTAATTGTCAGTAGCTGAGAAAGGTGACTGGTTGTCATTTGTCAATAGCTAGACCAGGAGTACCAATAGTTTGTAGGATTTTGAAAAACTAGCTATAGTACCAGAGGTCTAACAGGTAAGTAACAAGTTCAGTCTCCAGAGGAAACTAGTTGGTTAGGGTTAATATTAGGGGTCAGCGGTTAGAGGCCAGAGGTCCCAGCCTCTACTTGAGGCTCTTCTCTTTAGGCATTTTGTTAGGAGGCAGGAGTAGTTCTGAGTCCTCCTGGGGCCCCGGGCCCTTCATCGCCATACTGGCCCCTACCATAGCTGGATAACTCCTGTTCCTCCTCATCCCCTCTGGTCCAAAGGGCGACCCGGGCCTCCGTAGCCCACCCAGAGGCCCCAGGAGGGGGCTTGGTCCCCCGGTTACACCCCCTGGTCCTGGAGGACACCCAGCCACACCCAGGCGCCTCACCTTGTCCACCAGGTTGAGGTTATGAACTGTGACGCTAACATCTGTCTGGCTCTCACAATCTCTCCCCCTCTGCTGCCTCCTGCTCCGGCTGCTTCCCATCCCCCCCGCTACTTCCTTCAGAATGGACCGTGCCGGCTTGGAGGCCAGGAAGTTGTCATAGGAAGGAGACTTGAAGTCGAAGCCCGCGGGGGTGTTGGTCCCCGAGGATGGGGGGTCGTGTCCTGTGGGGGAGTTGGGGGGAGTGGAGGGGCGGAGGGAGTCGGGGTGGGGGGCTGGGTGGAGGTTAGGGGTGATAGAGGTACTGAACAGCACCCCTCCGCTCCCCACCCCGGTCCCGCCAGCCCTGTCCCAGCCCTGGGTCTGGTGGTGGTACATGGCTGCAGAGATGCCTCTCTCCTGCAGAAGGCGCACTAATCCCAGAGAGGTACTGGTGGTACGTGTGGCTTCCCTGAAGAAGGGGAAATCATATACACACACGGGCAGGTGCACACACACACACACACACACACACACACACACACACACACACACACACACACACACACACACACACACACACACACACAGACAAAGTCCTGGGAATGAGATGTAGTAGCTAGAGTCAATCTATCAAGTTGTATATATTTGTGTGTGTGTGTGTGTGTGTGTGTGCGTGTGTGTGTGTGTGTGTGTGTGTGTACCTGAGGTTGGTAGAGGACTCAGAGGGTCGTAGTAGACTCATCCTGCGGGGTGTATGACAGGGCGTGGCAGCGGGAGTGGCCAGGATAGATGATGTCATCACACAGGATGACGAGGACATGCCGGGGTTAACACTGGAGAGGAGGGAAGGGATAACAACACCATTTGAAAAAGACGGGCAGAGAAAGAACAGAGAACATTGAGACTGGACACTGCAACAATTGTGATATAGTAGAGAACAAGTGTACACTTTAGAGAGAAGAGGGAGAAGGAGGAGTATGGTGGTAGAGAAGGAGGAGAGGGAGGTGTATGGTGGTAGAGAAGGAGGAGAGGAAGGTGTATGGTGGTAGAGAAGGAGGAGATGGAGGTGTATGGTGGTAGAGAAGGAGGAGATGGAGGTGTATGGTGGTAGAGAAGGAGGAGATGGAGGTGTATGGTGGTAGAGAAGGAGGAGAGGGAGGTGTATGGTGGTAGAGAAGGAGGAGAGGGAGGTGTAGGGTGGTAGAGAAGGAGGAAATGTAGGTGTATGGTGTGTCTCTGTACCTGGGTGTGACTCGGGTCAGCTCATCAGTTGGGTGTAGGATACGACAGGTAGTAAAGGTGTAGGTAGAGCTGGTATGGGCCATGCATTTACCTGGGTAGTACACCGCTGAAAACACAAAGACACAAACACACAGAATAGTCTATCTGTTCTCCTCTACCTTTCCTGGCTGGAAAAGTGGCAGTGAACCACTGAACCCCTCAGTGAACCACTGAACCAGTGTTTATATGACTGAACCAGTCAACCACTTAGTTAACCACTAAAACACGTTCTCTTTCTGTTTATCTATTTCTATCGCTCTCTCTGTCTTTTGAATCGCTCTCTCTCTCTATCACTTTGAATATAAATGGTTAAGTATTCTTAGTATCTAACATGTTGTTGTAGCATCTATCATAGTATCTGTATGTGCATATAGAAACATACCTGCAGGATCAGTGTTGCTTAGGTGAGGGGAGGGAGAGGGGGTTGAGGGTGAGGCGAGGTGGCTGGGGGGGGCAGAGGGGTAAGGAGGGTGAGGCTGAGGGGGGAGGGCGGGGGAGGCAGAGGCTGAGGAGGTGGGGAGACTCTGGAAGTACTGCTCTCCTGGTTCATCCTCCTCGAAACCACCCCATGGATACACCTGCAACACCCAAACGTACACACAAACACACAGGTTATTCCATATACATACACACCCATGGGAAACACACACACACACTTACCTGTTCCAGCTCTAGTTCCAGAGGCCTGAAGCCTTTAGGTACAACCCCAGGTCTAGCATCCAGGATCACTCCTAAGTGGGGCTGAGCCAACTGCTGCCAGTGGTGAAGGGTCGCAGAGCCTGGAGACGACAGGACCAAGAGAGAAAGGGTGAGAGAAACATATTACATACAAGCACAGGCACACACACACACACACACACAGGCACACACACAGGCACACACACACACACACAGGCACACACACACACGCACGCGCACGCACGCACGCACGCACACAAACACACACACACACACATTTTCACAATTTGCTATATATGGTTAAACATTTGAGAGAAGTGAGGAAAGTGGGTGTGTTTTATTGTATTGCATGAAAACATCTCAACTGTAGATGGTGGTTAAAGCCATAACAGTAAAGCCCAACACAAAGCTAGGGAGGCTGCAGAGAAAGATGAGACTGCAGAGAAAATGAAAAAACACACACAGGCAACAGAAGTGAAAGAATGAAGAGAGCAAAAGAAGAGAATGAGGTCATGTTTTTATTGAAGATGCAGAGTAAAAGTTGAGTTAAACAGAAGATGAAAAATGTCATTGAAATTAGTAAATGAGATGAAAGAAATTAAAGTATTATAACAAGAAAGAAAGTAGCAGAGGGGGAAAGTACACCAAAACAGATGGAATGGTGAACTAAAGAGAAAATAAAGAGTTAGACTCAGACATCTCACATATTTAATGTTACATCAAAATGTTATCATGTTGTATGTTTCTCCCCTCACCAGCAGAGGGCAGCAGCAGCACAACAAAACACCACACTGCTCATGATTAAACTTATATTTTAGTTGATCCCCAGCCAACCTCTAGGCTGAGGGTCTCTATAGTAGGAGTGTTGTGAGGTGGAGAGGCCTGACTTACGATGGTGATGCATCAGAGACCAGAAGGAGTTAAACAACATTAAAGATACAGGACGCTCTCCTCTTTCTATCCCTTCTTCTGTCTCTATCCCCTGTTCTACCTCTCTAGCCCATCTCCTCCCTCGCTCCCTCTCGCTATCCAGCCCCCTCTTTTTGCTCCAACTTCTTCTCCCTCTCTCCCTCTCTCCTCCACTCTTTTCCCCATCCCTTCCCTCTCCCTCTCCTTCTCTCTCTACCTCGCTCCCTCCTTCCACATCTCGCTGCCATTCCCTACCTCTCTCCCACGGTTTGGCCAGCCCCTCCCTCTCTTCCCTCTCTCTCTCTCTCCTCATCCCCACCTTTCTCTTCTCCTCTCTCCTCATCCCCCTCTCCTTCTCTCCCTCACCTTCCAGGGGTTTAACAATCTGTAGTTTGTCGGGGAGGTATGGTCGGGAGGCCCACAGGTGTAATGACCCCAGAGACATGATGCTATCTGAGGGGGTCATCCCGCCCCCCTGCCCCCCCCCATCCTGCGCAACTCCTCCTCCACCTCTCCTCCTCCCTCTCTCCTCCTCAAAGAAGCGTCTCTCGCTCAGGTTGTTCTGGCGGCGCAGGGACAGGCGGCGTAATGCCAGCCTCAGGTCCTCAACACCAGCTGCTTTCTTAGCACGGGCGTCCACACTAAAGCCCAAACAGAAATAGATAAATATTACTAGACTGATGCACAGACATAGACTATTCAAAAAAATTAACCTGGTGAATATGAAAAGATTGTTCTAATTTCATTTTAATATGGTTCGCTAGATTTTAAACATTTCTTCAGGCGAGATCTGGTAAACTGTACAACTATACTGTGTCAAAGACAGGCTGGAACAATCACAGGTTCAGGTATGCACGACTTACCTGTCCTGATTGTCTGCTGCTGACTCCATGAGCATGCTCTGTTGTCGGTTGTCAAGGGCGACACCGTCACCTCTGACATCCCAGCTAATGCTACCAGCCATGGGTGTGGTCCTGCCACTAGAGTGAGCGGAGCTAAGAGACGACGCCTGATTGGATCCCGGGATGTTGGCGTTGGACGGGATTGGAGAACGCTGTCGGACCATCTGGTTGATGTTCTTCACTGTCTCAAACACACGCTTGTGGTGCACCCTGTTCACACACATAAAATGAAATAGGCATGAGTGTAGGCAAGTATGGTAGCTATGAGTATATATTATGAGTATAGGTGAGTTTATGTTACTATACAGTATTGAGAAAGCTTAGAAGAGTGTTATAAACTAATAGAAGCGTGTGTACTTCTGTTCCTCGCACTCAGGGTCATCCAGACTCATCTCCTTCCTCATCGTCCCCTCTATCTCTGCTGCCAGGGAGTCCTGCCGTACACACACACCATAGACACACACACCATAGACACACACACCATCAGCTCTATGATATACAACTACACTCTCAAAAGGAGATCGCTCTTTTGAGAGTGTACGTTCTGATATCCCCTACCACACACATACCATAGGGTAGAGACCCAGAGGATGGAATCTGCGTGGTGTTCCAGCAGGATGGTTTCTGTTCCTCAAGGACTTCAGCTCTTCCTGAGCCTCATGGAGCATCTCTATACACTCTGAATATTTATCATCCAAATCTGTTAGCTAGAGAGAAGGAACAAAAGAGAGCAGGCTTGATTACTTGTTCTCATTGGCAAAGTATTCATGAGGTGTAGGTTGGCAAAGGGGTAGGGTGTGAGTCTAACCTCGACTGTGAGTTGTCTCTGGGCATCTTTAGCTGCCCCTAGGTGCTGAGAGAGCTCCTCATTTTCCACTGCGTACTGAAGAAACACACACACACTCACAAAGAGAGTATTGTACTGAGCACATACCACATTGCATGCAGTGTATTACTGAGGGTAAAGCATGGGTATGCGTGTCTCACCGACTTGGCTTTCTTCTGTAGGTCAACTATTTGAGAGAGCAGGTGTGTGATCTCCTCCTGCTGTCGCATGGCGTCCTCTGTCTTCCGAGCCAACTCCTCCGCTATGGTGTTTATCTGCAGACTGGACTGTCCTGGAGAGGGGAGAGGGGAGAGGAGAGATTCATTAAGTGTTTATCTGCAGACTGGACTGTCCTGCAGAGGGGAGAGGAGAGATTCATTAAGTGTTTATCTACAGACTGGACTGTCCTGGAGAGGGGAGAGGGGGGATTCATTAGGTGTTTATCTACAGACTGGACTGTCCTGGAGAGGGGAGAGGAGAGATTCATTAAGTGTTTATCTACAGACTGGACTGTCCTGGAGAGGGGAGAGGGGGGATTCATTAGGTGTTTATCTACAGACTGGACTGTCCTGGAGACAGGAGAGGGGAGAGGGGGATTCATTAGGTGTTTATCTACAGACTGGACTGTCCTGGAGACAGGAGAGGGGAGAGGAGAGATTCATTAGGTGTTTATCTGCAGACTGGACTGTCCTGGAGACAGGAGAGGGGAGAGGGGGGATTCATTAGGTGTTTATCTGCAGACTGGACTGTCCTGGAGACAGGAGAGGGGAGAGGGGGGATTCATTAGGTGTTTATCTACAGACTGGACTGTCCTGGAGAGGGGAGAGGGGGGATTCATTAGGTGTTTATCTACAGACTGGACAGTCCTGGAGACAGGAGAGGGGAGAGGGGGGATTCATTAGGTGTTTATCTACAGACTGGACTGTCCTGGAGAGGGGAGGGGGGAGAGGGGGGATTCATTAGGTGTTTATCTACAGACTGGACTGTCCTGGAGACAGGAGAGGGGAGAGGAGAGATTCATTAGATGTTTATCTACAGACTGGACAGTCCTGGAGACAGGAGAGGGGAGAGGGGGGATTCATTAGGTGTTTATCTACAGACTGGACTGTCCTGGAGAGGGGAGAGGGGGGATTCATTAGGTGTTTATCTACAGACTGGACTGTCCAGGAGAGGGGAGAGGGGAGATTCATTAGGTGTTTATCTACAGACTGGACTGTCCTGGAGACAGGAGAGGGGAGAGGGGGGATTCATTAGGTGTTTATCTACAGACTGGACTGTCCTGGAGACAGGAGAGAGGAGAGGGGGATTCATTAGGTGTTTATCTACAGACTGGACTGTCCTGGAGACAGGAGAGGAGAGAGGGGGGATTCATTAGGTGTTTATCTACAGACTGGACTGTCCTGGAGACAGGAGAGGGGAGAGGGGAGAGGGGGGAATCATTAGGTGTTTATCTACAGACTGGACTGTCCTGGAGACAGGAGAGGGGAGAGGGGGGATTCATTAGGTGTTTATCTGCAGACTGGACTGTCCTGGAGACAGGAGAGGGGAGAGGGGGGATTCATTAGGTGTTTATCTACAGACTGGACTGTCCTGGAGACAGGAGAGGGGAGATTCATTAGGTTTTTATCTGCAGACTGGACTGTCCTGGAGACAGGAGAGGGGAGAGGGGGGATTCATTAGGTGTTTATCTACAGACTGGACTGTCCTGGAGAGGGGAGAGGGGGCATTCATTAGGTGTTTATCTGCAGACTGGACTGTCCTGGAGAGGGGAGAGGGGGGAATCATTAGGTGTTTATCTACAGACTGGACAGTCCTGGAGACAGGAGAGGGGAGAGGGGGGATTCATTAGGTGTTTATCTACAGACTGGACTGTCCTGGAGAGGGGAGGGGGGAGAGGGGGGATTCATTAGGTGTTTATCTACAGACTGGACTGTCCTGGAGACAGGAGAGGGGAGAGGAGAGATTCATTAGATGTTTATCTACAGACTGGACAGTCCTGGAGACAGGAGAGGGGAGAGGGGGGATTCATTAGGTGTTTATCTACAGACTGGACTGTCCAGGAGAGGGGAGAGGGGGGATTCATTAGGTGTTTATCTACAGACTGGACTGTCCTGGAGACAGGAGAGGGGAGAGGGGGGATTCATTAGGTGTTTATCTACAGACTGGACTGTCCTGGAGACAGGAGAGGGGAGATACATTAGGTTTTTATCTGCAGACTGGACTGTCCTGGAGACAGGAGAGGGGAGAGGGGGGATTCATTAGGTGTTTATCTACAGACTGGACTGTCCTGGAGAGGGGAGAGGGGGCATTCATTAGGTGTTTATCTGCAGACTGGACTGTCCTGGAGAGGGGAGAGGGGGGAATCATTAGGTGTTTATCTACAGACTGGACAGTCCTGGAGACAGGAGAGGGGAGAGGGGGGATTCATTAGGTGTTTATCTACAGACTGGACTGTCCTGGAGACAGGAGAGGGGAGAGGAGAGATTCATTAGATGTTTATCTACAGACTGGACAGTCCTGGAGACAGGAGAGGGGAGAGGGGGGATTCATTAGGTGTTTATCTACAGACTGGACTGTCCAGGAGAGGGGAGAGGGGGGATTCATTAGGTGTTTATCTACAGACTGGACTGTCCAGGAGAGGGGAGAGGGGAGAGGGGAGATTCATTAGGTGTTTATCTACAGACTGGACTGTCCTGGAGACAGGAGAGGGGAGAGGGGGGATTCATTAGGTGTTTATCTACAGACTGGACTGTCCTGGAGACAGGAGAGGAGAGAGGGGGGATTCATTAGGTGTTTATCTACAGACTGGACTGTCCTGGAGACAGGAGAGGGGAGAGGGGAGAGGGGGGAATCATTAGGTGTTTATCTACAGACTGGACTGTCCTGGAGACAGGAGAGGGGAGAGGAGAGATTCATTAGGTGTTTATCTACAGACTGGACTGTCCTGGAGACAGGAGAGGGGAGAGGGGGGATTCATTAGGTGTTTATCTGCAGACTGGACTGTCCTGGAGACAGGAGAGGGGAGAGGGGGGATTCATTGGGTGTTTATCTACAGACTGGACTGTCCTGGAGAGGGGAGAGGGGGATTCATTAGGTGTTTATCTACAGACTGGACTGTCCTGGAGACAGGAGAGGGGAGATTCATTAGGTTTTTATCTGCAGACTGGACTGTCCTGGAGACAGGAGAGGGGAGAGGGGGGATTCATTAGGTGTTTATCTACAGACTGGACTGTCCTGGAGAGGGGAGAGGGGGCATTCATTAGGTGTTTATCTGCAGACTGGACTGTCCTGGAGAGGGGAGAGGGGGGAATCATTAGGTGTTTATCTACAGACTGGACTGCCCTGGAGAGGGGAGAGGGGGGATTCATTAGGTGTTTATCTGCAGACTGGACTGTCCTGGAGACAGGAGAGGGGAGAGGGGGGATTCATTAGGTGTTTATCTACAGACTGGACTGTCCTGGAGACAGGAGAGGGGGGATTCATTAGGTGTTTATCTGCAGACTGGACTGTCCTGGAGACAGGAGAGGGGAGAGGAGATATTCATTAGGTGTTTATCTACAGACTGGACTGTCCTGGAGACAGGAGAGGGGAGAGGGGGGATTCATTAGGTGTTTATCTACAGACTGGACTGTCCTGGAGAGGGGAGATTCGTTAGGTGTTTATCTACAGACTGGACTGTCCTGGAGACAGGAGAGGGGAGAGGAGGGATTCATTAGGTGTTTATCTACATACTGGACTGTCCTGGAGACAGGAGAGGGGAGAGGGGGGATTCATTAGGTGTTTATCTACAGACTGGACTGTCCTGGGGACAGGAGAGGGGAGAGGAGAGATTCATTAGGTGTTTATCTACAGACTGGACTGTCCAGGAGACAGGAGAGGGGAGAGGGGGGATTCATTAGGTGTTTATCTGCAGACTGGACTGTCCTGGAGAGGGGAGAGGGGGGATTCATTAGGTGTTTATCTACAGACTGGACTGTCCTGGAGAGGGGAGAGGGGGGATTCATTAGGTGTTTATCTACAGACTGGACTGTCCTGGAGAGGGGAGAGGGGGGATTCATTAGGTGTTTATCTACAGACTGGACTGTCCTGGAGAGGGGAGAGGGGGGATTCATTAGGTGTTTATCTACAGACTGGACTGTCCTGGAGACAGGAGAGGGGAGAGGGGGGATTCATTAGGTGTTTATCTACAGACTGGACTGTCCTGGAGACAGGAGAGGGGAGAGGGGGATTCATTAGGTGTTTATCTACAGACTGGACTGTCCTGGAGAGGGGAGAGGGGGGATTCATTAGGTGTTTATCTGCAGACTGGACTGTCCTGGAGACAGGAGAGGGGAGAGGGGGGATTCATTAGGTGTTTATCTACAGACTGGACTGTCCTGGAGACAGGAGAGAGGAGAGGGGGATTCATTAGGTGTTTATCTACAGACTGGACTGTCCTGGAGACAGGAGAGGAGAGAGGGGGGATTCATTAGGTGTTTATCTACAGACTGGACTGTCCTGGAGACAGGAGAGGGGAGAGGGGAGAGGGGGGAATCATTAGGTGTTTATCTACAGACTGGACTGTCCTGGAGACAGGAGAGGGGAGAGGAGAGATTCATTAGGTGTTTATCTACAGACTGGACTGTCCTGGAGACAGGAGAGGGGAGAGGGGGGATTCATTAGGTGTTTATCTGCAGACTGGACTGTCCTGGAGACAGGAGAGGGGAGAGGGGGGATTCATTAGGTGTTTATCTACAGACTGGACTGTCCTGGAGACAGGAGAGGGGAGATTCATTAGGTTTTTATCTGCAGACTGGACTGTCCTGGAGACAGGAGAGGGGAGAGGGGGGATTCATTAGGTGTTTATCTACAGACTGGACTGTCCTGGAGAGGGGAGAGGGGGCATTCATTAGGTGTTTATCTGCAGACTGGACTGTCCTGGAGAGGGGAGAGGGGGGAATCATTAGGTGTTTATCTACAGACTGGACAGTCCTGGAGACAGGAGAGGGGAGAGGGGGGATTCATTAGGTGTTTATCTACAGACTGGACTGTCCTGGAGAGGGGAGGGGGGAGAGGGGGGATTCATTAGGTGTTTATCTACAGACTGGACTGTCCTGGAGACAGGAGAGGGGAGAGGAGAGATTCATTAGATGTTTATCTACAGACTGGACAGTCCTGGAGACAGGAGAGAGGAGAGGGGGATTCATTAGGTGTTTATCTACAGACTGGACTGTCCTGGAGAGGGGAGAGGGGGGATTCATTAGGTGTTTATCTACAGACTGGACTGTCCAGGAGAGGGGAGAGGGGGGATTCATTAGGTGTTTATCTACAGACTGGACTGTCCAGGAGAGGGGAGAGGGGAGAGGGGAGATTCATTAGGTGTTTATCTACAGACTGGACTGTCCTGGAGACAGGAGAGGGGAGAGGGGGGATTCATTAGGTGTTTATCTACAGACTGGACTGTCCTGGAGACAGGAGAGAGGAGAGGGGGATTCATTAGGTGTTTATCTACAGACTGGACTGTCCTGGAGACAGGAGAGGAGAGAGGGGGGATTCATTAGGTGTTTATCTACAGACTGGACTGTCCTGGAGACAGGAGAGGGGAGAGGGGAGAGGGGGGAATCATTAGGTGTTTATCTACAGACTGGACTGTCCTGGAGACAGGAGAGGGGAGAGGAGAGATTCATTAGGTGTTTATCTACAGACTGGACTGTCCTGGAGACAGGAGAGGGGAGAGGGGGGATTCATTAGGTGTTTATCTGCAGACTGGACTGTCCTGGAGACAGGAGAGGGGAGAGGGGGGATTCATTGGGTGTTTATCTACAGACTGGACTGTCCTGGAGAGGGGAGAGGGGGATTCATTAGGTGTTTATCTACAGACTGGACTGTCCTGGAGACAGGAGAGGGGAGATTCATTAGGTTTTTATCTGCAGACTGGACTGTCCTGGAGACAGGAGAGGGGAGAGGGGGGATTCATTAGGTGTTTATCTACAGACTGGACTGTCCTGGAGAGGGGAGAGGGGGCATTCATTAGGTGTTTATCTGCAGACTGGACTGTCCTGGAGAGGGGAGAGGGGGGAATCATTAGGTGTTTATCTACAGACTGGACTGCCCTGGAGAGGGGAGAGGGGGGATTCATTAGGTGTTTATCTGCAGACTGGACTGTCCTGGAGACAGGAGAGGGGAGAGGGGGGATTCATTAGGTGTTTATCTACAGACTGGACTGTCCTGGAGACAGGAGAGGGGGGATTCATTAGGTGTTTATCTGCAGACTGGACTGTCCTGGAGACAGGAGAGGGGAGAGGAGATATTCATTAGGTGTTTATCTACAGACTGGACTGTCCTGGAGACAGGAGAGGGGAGAGGGGGGATTCATTAGGTGTTTATCTACAGACTGGACTGTCCTGGAGAGGGGAGATTCGTTAGGTGTTTATCTACAGACTGGACTGTCCTGGAGACAGGAGAGGGGAGAGGAGGGATTCATTAGGTGTTTATCTACATACTGGACTGTCCTGGAGACAGGAGAGGGGAGAGGGGGGATTCATTAGGTGTTTATCTACAGACTGGACTGTCCTGGGGACAGGAGAGGGGAGAGGAGAGATTCATTAGGTGTTTATCTACAGACTGGACTGTCCAGGAGACAGGAGAGGGGAGAGGGGGGATTCATTAGGTGTTTATCTGCAGACTGGACTGTCCTGGAGAGGGGAGAGGGGGGATTCATTAGGTGTTTATCTACAGACTGGACTGTCCTGGAGAGGGGAGAGGGGGGATTCATTAGGTGTTTATCTACAGACTGGACTGTCCTGGAGAGGGGAGAGGGGGGATTCATTAGGTGTTTATCTACAGACTGGACTGTCCTGGAGAGGGGAGAGGGGGGATTCATTAGGTGTTTATCTACAGACTGGACTGTCCTGGAGACAGGAGAGGGGAGAGGGGGGATTCATTAGGTGTTTATCTACAGACTGGACTGTCCTGGAGACAGGAGAGGGGAGAGGGGGATTCATTAGGTGTTTATCTACAGACTGGACTGTCCTGGAGAGGGGAGAGGGGGGATTCATTAGGTGTTTATCTGCAGACTGGACTGTCCTGGAGACAGGAGAGGGGAGAGGGGGGATTCATTAGGTGTTTATCTACAGACTGGACTGTCCTGGAGACAGGAGAGGGGGGATTCATTAGGTGTTTATCTGCAGACTGGACTGTCCTGGAGACAGGAGAGGGGAGAGGAGATATTCATTAGGT
>NC_143039.1:60163614-60173614 GCF_057628025.1 Oncorhynchus mykiss
GGAAGGTCAGCTTACTGTATTGTTGCTCCTAAAGGTAATCTTTTAAGGAGCCGTTCACACAAATAACAGCACTGGACCAATATGGTCGTCTTGAAGGTAAGGCAAATTGAAGCGCACACACACAGACATGTGTGCAAGGCAGCTCTATGGTCATTGTTCTCCATGAGTTCCTGTTTACCAGATTCTCTCCCTCACCCCCTCCCTTATCGCGCTCTCTTCTCCCCTTCATAACCTCTCTCTCTCTCTCTCTCTCTCTCTCTCTCTCCCCTCTTCATAACGTTTGCCTCTCTCTCTCTCTCCTCTTCATAACGTTTGTCTCGCTCTCTCTCTCTCCCTCGCTCCCTCTCTCTCTCTCTCTCTCTCTCTCCTCTTCCTAAAGTGTGTCTCTCTCTCTCAATTCAATTCAATTCAATTCAAGGGCTTTATTGGCATGGGAAACATGTGTTAACATTGCCAAAGCAAGTGAGGTAGATAATATATAAAGTGAATATATAAAGTGAAATAAACAATAAAAATGAACAGTAAACATTACACATTCAGAAGTTTCAAAACAATAAAGACATTACAAATGGCATATTATATATATACAGTGTTTTAACAATGTACAAATGGTTAAAGGACACAAGATAAAATAAATAAGCATAAATATGGGTTGTATTTACAATGGTGTTTGTTCTTCACTGGTTGCCCTTTTCTCGTGGCAACAGGTCACAAATCTTGCTGCTGTGATGGCACACTGTGGAATTTCACCCAGTAGATATGGGAGTTTTTCAAAATTGGATTTGTTTTCAAATTCTTTGTGGATCTGTGTAATCTGAGGGAAATATGTCTCTCTAATATGGTCATACATTGGGCAGGAGGTTAGGAAGTGCAGCTCATTTTGTGGGCAGTGAGCACATAGTCTGTCTTCTCTTGAGAGCCATGTCCGCCTACGGCGGCCTTTCTCAATAGCAAGGCTATGCTCACTGAGTCTGTACATAGTCAAAGCTTTCTTTAATTTTGGGTCAGTCACAGTGGTCAGGTATTCTGCCGCTGTGTACTCTCTGTTTAGGGCCAAATAGCATTCTAGTTTGCTCTGTTTTTTTGTTAATTCTTTCCAATGTGTCAAGTAATTATCTTTTTGTTTTCTCATGATTTGGTTGGGTCTAATTGTGCTGCTGTCCTGGGGCTCTGTAGGGTGTGTTTGTGTTTGTGAACAGAGCCCCAGGACCAGCTTGCTTAGGGGACTCTTCTCCAGTTCATCTCGTTTGTCTCTCTCTCTCTCCCCCTCTCTCTCTCTGTTCCCTCTTCATAACGTTTGTCTCTGTCTCTCTCTCTCTCTCTCTCTCCCCTCTTCATAACGTCTCTCTCTCTCTCTGTCCCCTCTTCATAACGTTTCTCTCTCTCTCCCCCCTCTTCATAACGTTTGTCTCTCTCCCTCCCTCTCTCTCCCCTCTTCATAACGTTTGTCTCTCTCTCTCTCTCTCTCTCTCTCTCTTTCTCTCCTCTTCATAACGTGTGTCTCTCTCCCTCTCTCCAAAACGTTTGATTCTGCCTCTCTCTCCCCTCTTCATAACGTTTGTCTCTCTCTCCCTCTCTCTCTCCCCTCTTCATAACGTTTGTCTCTCTCTCCCTCTCTCTCTCCCCTCTTCATAACGTTTGTCTCTCTCTCTCTCTCTCTCTCTCTCTCTCTCTCTCCTCTTCATAATGTTTGTCTATCTCGCTCCCCTCTTCATAACGTTTGTCTCTCTCTCTCTCTCTCTCTCTCTCTCTCTCTCTCTCTCTCTCTCTCTCTCCTCTTCATAACGTTTGTCTCTCTCCCTCTCTCCAAAATGTTTGATTCTGTCTCTCTCCCCTCTTTATAACGTTTGTCTCTCTCTCTCTCCCCTCTTCGTAACATTTGTCTCTCTCTCTTTCTCTCTCTCCTCTTCATAATGTTTGTCTCTCCCTCTCTCCAAAACGTTTGATTCTCTCTCTCTCTCTCTCCTTCATAACGTTTGTCTCTCTCTTTCTCTTCATAACATTTGTCTCTCTCTCTCTCCCCTCTTCATAACGTTTGTCTCTCTCTCTCCCCTCTTCATAATGTCTCTCTCTCTCCCCTCTTCATAATGTTTGTCTCTCTCTCTCCCCTCTTCATAATGTCTCTCTCTCTCTCTCTCTCTCTCTCTCTCTCTCTCTCTCTCAAATTCAAATTCAAATTCAAGCTGCTTTATTGGCATGAAAAACATTGTGTCAATATTGCCAAAGCAACAATGTATACAATATACATTGTAACAAAATTATAAATGATAGCAAATAATAATATAAAATGGTAGTAAATAATAATACAAAATTAAATACAAAAATAAATACAATAAAATGGTAACAGTCAATAGTAGAAATGTAATAAATATAAAATCTAATTATGGAAAATGAAACTATAACTAACTTATAACTAAATAACAGTCATCTTCTTCTTTATATCAGTACTACAACTACAATCATCATTACTACGACTACTACTACCATCACTAAACTGTTATCACTACCATTACCACCCCTATTTGGGATGATAAACATTAATAATTATAGTAATAATAGTAATAATAATAATAAGTAAGTTACTGTTTACTATGCAGATGTTATTATTCAGTGTCCCTCAGGCTATGGCAGGAAAATACATATTTGGCTGCAAGAGGAGCCATTGCTCCTTCGCCCATGAGTATTCTTAGTTTTTCCTCTGGGTTCAATTTGTACAAATTTGGAATATATGTAGTCATTTCCGTGAATAATGAATCTCTTTGCGAGGAATATTTATCACAGTAAAGGAGAAAGTGCATCTCTGTCTCTACCTCCCCTGTCATGCAGTGACCACATACACGCTCCTCTTTGGGTAGCCATGTCTTTTTATGTCTGCCGGTTTCTATTGCCAATCGGTGGTCACTCAGCCTGTACTTGGTAAGGATCTGTCTCTGCTTCGTATCTCTGACAGAGTAGAGATAATCAGCCAATTCATATTCTCTGTTTAGGGTCAGATAGCAATTTAGTCGGCTTTGGGATTTTGTTTCGTTTTTCCAGTATTGTAAATATGATTCCTTTGATTGGTTCATGATTTT
This sequence comes from Oncorhynchus mykiss, assembly GCF_057628025.1. NCBI lineage: Eukaryota > Metazoa > Chordata > Actinopteri > Salmoniformes > Salmonidae > Oncorhynchus > Oncorhynchus mykiss. Next base: position 60,166,689 of record NC_143039.1, read on the forward strand.
GTTTATTGGAATTCTTTCTTTTGAAGCAGTGCTGGTGTCAGCTTGGTTGGTGAGGTCCAACACCATCTGACTGAGAGGGCTCGTTTCTGGGCTCAGCTCTTGGGCTTGAAGTGCTTTAAATTGCAGACTCGAATTTGGACTTGAATTTAGATGTAGCCAAAATTTTTATGATCTTTTCTGTATTTTCATTATTACTGGAAAACAGCCCAATTCTGCCCTACATGCATTAGTTGGTGTATTTCTCTGGACTTGTAGAATTTTCCGACAGAATTCTGCATGTAGGGCTTCAATTGGATGTTTGTCCCACATTTTAAAATCCAGTTCATTGAGTGGCCCCCACACCTCACTTCCATAAAGTGCTATTGGTAGGATTACACTGTCAAATATTTTAGTCCAAATTCTAATTGGGATGTTGATTTTGAATAATTTCATTTTTATTGCATACATTGCTCTGCGGGCTTTTTCTTTGAGTGCCTTCACTGCCATATTAAAGTTTCCCGATGCAGATATGGTCAGACCAAGGTAGGTGTAATTTTTTGTGTGTTCAATTAAGGTGTTGTTCACTCTCTCTCTCTCTCTCTCTCTCTCTCTCTCTCTCTCTCTCTCTCTCTCTCGCTCTCTCTCTCTCTCCCCTCTTCATAACGTTTGTCTCTCTCTCTCTCTCCCCTCTTCATAACGTTTGTCTCTCTCTCTCTCCCCTGTTCATAACATTTCTCTCTCTCTCTCTCTCTCTCTCTCTCTCTCTCTCCCCTGTTCATGTTTGACTCTCTCTCCCCTGTTCATAACGTTTGTCTCTCTCTCTCCCTCTCTTCTTCATAACATTTGTCTCTCTCTCTCCCTCACTTCTTCATAACGTTTGTCTCGCTCTCTCCCTCTCTACATTATAATGTTTGTCTCTCTCTCTCCCTCTCTTCATCATAACGTTTGTCTCTCTCTCTCCCTCTCTTCATCATGTTTGTCTCTCTCTCTCCCTCTCTTCTTCATGTTTGTCTCTCTCTCTCCCTCTCTTCTTCATAATGTTTGTCTCTCTCTCTCCCTCTCTTCATCATAACGTTTGTCTCTCTCTCTCTCTCTCCCTCTCTTCATCATAACGTTTGTCTCTCTCTCTCCCTCTTCATCATAACGTTTGTCTCTCTCTCTCCCTCTCTTCATCATAACGTTTGTCTCTCTCTCTCTCTCTTCATCATAACGTTTGTCTCTCTCTCTCCCTCTCTTCTTCATAACGTTTGTCTCTCTCTCCCTCTCTTCATCATAACGTTTGTCTCTCTCTCTCTCTCTCTCTCTTCATCATAACGTTTGTCTCTCTCTCTCTCTTCATCATAACGTTTGTCTCGCCCTCTCCCTCTCTTCTTCATTACGTTTGCCTCTCTCTCTCTTCTTCATAACGTTTGTCTCGCTCTCTCTCTTCTTCATAACGTTTCTCTCTCTCTTTCTCTCTCTCTCTTCATCATAACGTTTGTCTCTCTCTCCCTCTCTTCATCATAACGTTTGTCTCTCTCTCTCTCTTCTTCATAACGTTTGTCTCGCTCTCTCTCCCCTGTTCATAACGTTTGTCTCTCTCTCTCTCCCCTGTTCATAACATTTGTCTCTCTCTCTCTCCCCTGTTCATAACATTTCTCTCTCTCTCTCTCTCTCTCTCTCTCCCCTGTTCATGTTTGACTCTCTCTCCCCTGTTCATAACGTTTGTCTCTCTCTCTCCCTCTCTTCTTCATAACGTTTGTCTCTCTCTCTCCCTCTCTTCTTCATAACGATTGTCTCGCTCTCTCCCTCTCTTCATCATAATGTTTGTCTCTCTCTCTCCCTCTCTTCCTCATAACGTTTGTCTCTCTCTCTCCCTCTCTTCATCATAACGTTTGTCTCTCTCAAATTCAAATTCAAATTCAAGCTGCTTTATTGGCATGAAAAACATTGTGTCAATATTGCCAAAGCAACAATGTATACAATATACATTGTAACAAAATTATAAATGATAGCAAATAATAATATAAAATGGTAGTAAATAATAATACAAAATTAAATACAAAAATAAATACAATAAAATGGTAACAGTCAATAGTAGAAATGTAATAAATATAAAATCAAATTATGGAAAATGAAACTATAACTAACTTATAACTAAATAACAGTCATCTTCTTCTTTATATCAGTACTACAACTACAATCATCATTACTACGACTACTACTACCATCACTAAACTGTTATCACTACCATTACCACCCATATTTGGGATGATAAACATTAATAATTATAGTAATAATAGTAATAATAATAATAAGTAAGTTACTGTTTACTATGCAGATGTTATTATTCAGTGTCCCTCAGGCTATGGCAGGAAAATACATATTTGGCTCTCTCTCTCTCTCTCTCCTCTTCATAACATTTGTCTCTCTCTCTCCTCTTCATAACGTTTCTCTCTCTCTCTCTCTCTCTCTCTCCTTTTCATAACATGTGTCTCTCTCTCTCTCTCTCTCTCTCTCTCTCTCTCTCTCTCTCTCCTCTTCATAACAGTTGTCTCTCTCTCTCTCTCTCCTCTTCATAACATTTGTCTCTCTCTCTCCTCTTCATAACGTTTCTCTCTCTCTCTCTCTCTCTCCTTTTCATAACATGTGTCTCTCTCTCTCTCTCTCTCTCTCTCTCTCTCTCTCTCCCCTCTTCATAACGTTTGTCTCTCTCTCTCTCTTCTTCATAACGTTTCTCTCTCTGTCTCTCTCTCTCTCTCCTCTTCATAACTTTTGTCTCCCTCTCTCTCTCTCCTCTTCATAATGTTTGTCTCTCTCTCTCTCCTCTTCATAACGTTTGTCTCTCTCTCTCTCTCTCCATACCGTTTGTCTCTCTCTCTCCTCTTCATAACGTCTCTTTCTCTCCTCTTCATAACGTTTGTCTCTCTCTCTCTCTCCATACTGTTTGTCTCTCTCTCTCTCCACTTCATAACATTTGTCTCTCTCTCTCTCTCTCCATACTGTTTGTCTCTCTCTCTCTCTCCTCTTCATAACGTTTGTCTCTCTCTCAATTCAATTCAATTCAAGGGCTTTATTGGCATGGGAAACATGTGTTAACATTGCAAAGCAAGTGAGGTAGACAACATACAAAGTGAATAGATAAAGTGAAAAACAACAAAAATTAACAGTCTCTCTCTCTCTCTCCTCTTCATACCGTTTGTCTCTCTCTCTCTCTCCATACCGTTTGTCTCTCTCTCTCCTCTTCATAACGTCTCTTTCTCTCCTCTTCATAACGTTTGTCTCTCTCTCTCTCTCCATACTGTTTGTCTCTCTCTCTCTCCACTTCATAACATTTGTCTCTCTCTCTCTCTCTCCATACTGTTTGTCTCTCTCTCTCTCTCCTCTTCATAACGTTTGTCTCTCTCTCAATTCAATTCAATTCAAGGGCTTTATTGGCATGGGAAACATGTGTTAACATTGCAAAGCAAGTGAGGTAGACAACATACAAAGTGAATAGATAAAGTGAAAAACAACAAAAATTAACAGTCTCTCTCTCTCTCTCCTCTTCATACCGTTTGTCTCTCTCTCTCTCTCCATACCGTTTGTCTCTCTCTCTCTCCTCTTTATAACGTTTGTCTCTCTCTGTCTCTCTCTCTCTCTCCTCTTCATAACTTTTGTCTCTCTCTCCTCTCTCTCTCTCTCTCTCTCTCTCTTCATCATAACGTTTGTCTCTCTCTCTCCCTCTCTTCATCATAACGTTTGTCTCTCTCTCTCCCTCTCTTCATCATAATGTTTGTCTCTCTCTCTCCCTCTCTTCATCATAACGTTTGTCTCTCTCTCTCTCTTCATCATAACGTTTGTCTCTCTCTCTCTCTCCCTCTCTTCATCATAACGTTTGTCTCTCTCTCTCCCTCTCTTCATCATAACGTTTGTCTCTCTCTCTCCCTCTCTTCATCATAACGTTTGTCTCTCTCTCTCTCTTCTTCATAACGTTTCTCTCTCTGTCTCTCTCTCTCTCTCTCTCTCTCCTCTTCATAACGTTTGTCTCCCTCTCTCTCTCTCCTCTTCATAATGTTTGTCTCTCTCTCTCTCCTCTTCATAACGTTTGTCTCTCTCTCTCTCTCTCCATACCGTTTGTCTCTCTCTCTCCTCTTCATAACGTCTCTTTCTCTCCTCTTCATAACGTTTGTCTCTCTCTCTCTCTCCATACTGTTTGTCTCTCTCTCTCTCCACTTCATAACATTTGTATCTCTCTCTCTCTCTCTCTCCATACTGTTTGTCTCTCTCTCTCTCTCCTCTTCATAACGTTTGTCTCTCTCTCAATTCAATTCAATTCAAGGGCTTTATTGGCATGGGAAACGTGTTAACATTGCCAAAGCAAGTGAGGTAGACAACATACAAAGTGAATAGATAAAGTGAAAAACAACAAAAATTAACAGTCTCTCTCTCTCTCTCCTCTTCATACCGTTTGTCTCTCTCTCTCTCTCCATACCGTTTGTCTCTCTCTCTCTCCTCTTTATAACGTTTGTCTCTCTCTGTCTCTCTCTCTCTCTCTCTCCTCTTCATAACCTTTGTCTCTCTCTCCTCTCTCTCTCTCTCTCTCTCTTCATCATAACGTTTGTCTCTCTCTCTCCCTCTCTTCATCATAACGTTTGTCTCTCTCTCTCCCTCTCTTCATCATAACGTTTGTCTCTCTCTCTCCCTCTCTTCATCATAACGTTTGTCTCTCTCTCTCTCTTCATCATAACGTTTGTCTCTCTCTCTCCCTCTCTTCTTCATAACGTTTGTCTCTCTCTCTCCCTCTCTTCATCATAACGTTTGTCTCTCTCTCTCCTCATCATGTTTGTCTCTCTCTCTCCCTCTCTTCTTCATAATGTTTCTCTCTCTCTCCCTCTCTTCATCATAACGTTTTTCTCTCTCTCTCTCTCCCTCTCTTCATCATAACGTTTGTCTCTCTCTCTCCCTCTCTTCATCATAACGTTTGTCTCTCTCTCTCCCTCTCTTCATCATAACGTTTGTCTCTCTCTCTCCCTCTCTTCATCATAACGTTTGTCTCTCTCTCTCTCTCTCCCTCTCTTCATCATAACGTTTGTCTGTCTCTCTCCCTCTCTTCATCATAACGTTTGTCTCTCTCTCTCCCTCTCTTCATCATAACGTTTGTCTCTCTCTCTTCATCATAACGTTTGTCTCTCTCTCTCTTCTTCATAACGTTTGTCTCTCTCTCTCCCTCTCTTCATCATAACGTTTGTCTCTCTCTCCCTCTCTTCATCATAACGTTTGTCTCTCTCTCTCTCTTCATCATGTTTGTCTCTCTCTCTCCCTCTCTTCTTCATTACGTTTCTCTCTCTCTCTCTTCATCATAACGTTTGTCTCTCTCTCCCTCTCTTCTTCATTACGTCTGTCTCTCTCCCTCTCTTCATCATAACGTTTGTCTCTCTCTCTCCTCTTCATAACGTCTCTTTCTCTCCTCTTCATAACGTTTGTCTCTCTCTCTCTCTCCATACTGTTTGTCTCTCTCTCTCTCCACTTCATAACATTTGTCTCTCTCTCTCTCTCTCCATACTGTTTGTCTCTCTCTCTCTCTCCTCTTCATAACGTTTGTCTCTCTCTCAATTCAATTCAATTCAAGGGCTTTATTGGCATGGGAAACATGTGTTAACATTGCAAAGCAAGTGAGGTAGACAACATACAAAGTGAATAGATAAAGTGAAAAACAACAAAAATTAACAGTCTCTCTCTCTCTCTCCTCTTCATACCGTTTGTCTCTCTCTCTCTCTCCATACCGTTTGTCTCTCTCTCTCCTCTTCATAACGTCTCTTTCTCTCCTCTTCATAACGTTTGTCTCTCTCTCTCTCTCCATACTGTTTGTCTCTCTCTCTCTCCACTTCATAACATTTGTCTCTCTCTCTCTCTCTCCATACTGTTTGTCTCTCTCTCTCTCTCCTCTTCATAACGTTTGTCTCTCTCTCAATTCAATTCAATTCAAGGGCTTTATTGGCATGGGAAACATGTGTTAACATTGCAAAGCAAGTGAGGTAGACAACATACAAAGTGAATAGATAAAGTGAAAAACAACAAAAATTAACAGTCTCTCTCTCTCTCTCCTCTTCATACCGTTTGTCTCTCTCTCTCTCTCCATACCGTTTGTCTCTCTCTCTCTCCTCTTTATAACGTTTGTCTCTCTCTGTCTCTCTCTCTCTCTCCTCTTCATAACTTTTGTCTCTCTCTCCTCTCTCTCTCTCTCTCTCTCTCTCTTCATCATAACGTTTGTCTCTCTCTCTCCCTCTCTTCATCATAACGTTTGTCTCTCTCTCTCCCTCTCTTCATCATAATGTTTGTCTCTCTCTCTCCCTCTCTTCATCATAACGTTTGTCTCTCTCTCTCTCTTCATCATAACGTTTGTCTCTCTCTCTCTCTCCCTCTCTTCATCATAACGTTTGTCTCTCTCTCTCCCTCTCTTCATCATAACGTTTGTCTCTCTCTCTCCCTCTCTTCATCATAACGTTTGTCTCTCTCTCTCTCTTCTTCATAACGTTTCTCTCTCTGTCTCTCTCTCTCTCTCTCTCTCTCCTCTTCATAACGTTTGTCTCCCTCTCTCTCTCTCCTCTTCATAATGTTTGTCTCTCTCTCTCTCCTCTTCATAACGTTTGTCTCTCTCTCTCTCTCTCCATACCGTTTGTCTCTCTCTCTCCTCTTCATAACGTCTCTTTCTCTCCTCTTCATAACGTTTGTCTCTCTCTCTCTCTCCATACTGTTTGTCTCTCTCTCTCTCCACTTCATAACATTTGTATCTCTCTCTCTCTCTCTCTCCATACTGTTTGTCTCTCTCTCTCTCTCCTCTTCATAACGTTTGTCTCTCTCTCAATTCAATTCAATTCAAGGGCTTTATTGGCATGGGAAACGTGTTAACATTGCCAAAGCAAGTGAGGTAGACAACATACAAAGTGAATAGATAAAGTGAAAAACAACAAAAATTAACAGTCTCT
>NC_143039.1:60178614-60213614 GCF_057628025.1 Oncorhynchus mykiss
AAACCCTGCTGTACATGTAAACCTAGTCAACAATGGCGCTTGGTACCCTGACTCCTCATATTCAATGCTAAAACACTGTTTCTCAACTCACCAACAGACGCTATTGTCTTCTTCCTTTGATGACCACTCAGAAGAAAACTAGAGCTTGAGAACTGATATGACAGAGATGTGAGATGACTGTCTGATTGACTGCTAAGCAACACACACCCAAACCAGACTGACACTAGCCCACAGAACAAACTAGATAGAGAGATATATATATCTCTATCTAACTCTCTCATGGGTGATACCCTGTACTAAACAGACATTTGCATAGATTTTTAAAAAGCAGCAACACTATATAAAAATTGTGTTTTGGAGATACGCCATGTCAAGACACTCATTCCAACCCTCCTGCAGGAAAAGACGCTGGGTGTGGAGGCTTCTGCTCCAGCTCCTGATTCAGCTAATCAAGGTCTCGATGAGAAGCTGATTAGTAGACTCATGTTAAAGCAGGGATGGAACAAAAGTCTGCACACCCAGCAACTCTCAAGAAGGAGGGATGGCCACCCTTGATCCACAGGCAGTCACTCTCCCTGCCCTCAAACAGTTAGAAGGTTACTGGTTCATATCCCACTCAGGCTATTCCCACCTAAATCACTACACGCTCTAGCTAACAGACATGGAGGGGGTTTTCAAACATAAACCCTTTTCTCAGGACTGAAAACTCATACACACACCACCCTCATTCATCACACTAACAAACATCCAAACACACCCTTTCCTGCCCCATCTACTTCAGATAAACGGCTCCCTGCTGGGCATTCACAACACAAACGCATGAACACACATACACAGCTACCGTTGAAGTCGGACGTTTACATACACTTAGGTTGGAGTCATTAAAACTTGTTTTTCAACCACTCCACAAATGTCTTATTAAAAAACTATAGTTTTGGCAAGTCGGTTAGGACATCTACTTTGTGCATGACACAAGTCATTTTTCCAACAATTGTTTACAGACAGATTATTTCACTTATAATTCACTGTATCATAATTCCAGTGGGTCAGAAGTTTACATACACTAAGTTGACTGTGCCTTTAAACAGCTTGGAAAATTCCAGAAAATGATGTCATGGCTTTAGAAGCTTCTGATAGGCTAATTGACATCATTTGAGTCAATTGGAGGTGTACCTGTGGGTGTATTTCAAGGCCTACCTTCAAGCTCAGTGCCTCTTTGCTTGACATCATGGGAAAATCAAAAGAAATCAGCCAAGACCTCAGGAAAGAAAATTGTAGACCTCCACAAGTCTGGTTCATCCTTGGGAGCAATTTTCAAACGCCTGAAGGTACCGCGTTCATCTGTACAAACAATAGAACGCAAGTATGGGACCACGTAACCGGCATACCGTTCAGGAAGGAGATGTGTTCTGTCTCCTAGAGTTGAACGTACTTTGGTGGGAAAAGTGAAAATCAATCTCAGAGCAACAGCAAAGGACCTTGTGAAGATGCTGGAGGAAACAGGTACAAAAGTAGCTACAGTGGGGGCAAAAAAGTATTTAGTCAGCCACCAATTGTGCAAGTTCTCCCACTTAAAAAGATGAGAGAGGCCTGTAATCTTCATCATAGGTACACTTCAACTATGACAGACAAAATGAGAAAAAAAAATCCAGAAAATCCCACTGTAGGATTTTTAATGAATTTATTTGCAAATTATGGTTGAAAATAAGTATTTGGTCAATAACAAAAGTTTCTCAATACTTTGTTATATACCCTTTGTTGGAAATGACAGAGGTCAAACGTTTTCTGTAAGTCTTCACAAGGTTTTCACACACTGTTGCTGGTATTTTGGCCCATTCCTCCATGAAGATCTCCTCTAGAGCAGTGATGTTTTGGGGCTGTTGCAGGGCAACACAGACTTTCAACTCCCTCCAAAGATTTTCTATGGGGTTGAGATCTGGAGACTGGCTAGGCCACTCCAGGACCTTGAAATGCTTCTTACGAAGCCACTCCTTCATTGCCCGGGCGGTGTGTTTGGGATCATTGTCATGCTGAAAGACCCAGCCACGTTTCATCTTCAATGCCCTTGCTGATGGAAGGTTTTCACTCAAAATCTCATGATACATGGCCCCATTCATTCTTTCCTTGACACGGATCAGTCGTCCTGGTCCCTTTGCAGAAAAACAGCCCCAAAGCATGATGTTTCCACCCCCATGCTTCACAGTAGGTATGGTGTTCTTTGGATGCAACTCAGCATTCTTTGTCCTCCAAACACAACGAGTTGAGTTTTTACCAAAAAGTTATATTTTGGTTTCATCTGACCATATGACATTCTCCCAATCTTCTTCTGGATCATCCAAACGCTCTCTAGCAAACTTCAGATGGGCCTGGACATGGACTGGCTTAAGCAGGGGGACACGTCTGGCACTGCAGGATTTGAGTCCCTGGCGGCGTAGTGTGTTACTAATGGTAGGCTTTGTTACTTTGGTTCCAGCTCTCTGCAGGTCATTACCTAGGTCCCCCCGTGTGGTTCTGGGATTTTTGCTCACCGTTCTTGTGATCATTTTGACCCCACGGGGTGAGATCTTGCGTGGAGCCCCAGCTCGAGGGAGATTATCAGTGGTCTTGTATGTCTTCCATTTCCTAATAATTGCTCCCACAGTTGATTTCTTCAAACCAAGCTGCTTACCTAGATTCAGTCTTCCCAGCCTGGTGCATGTCTACAATTTTGTTTCTGGTGTCCTTTGACAACTCTTTGGTCTTGGCCATAGTGTAGTTTGGAGTGTGACTGTTTGAGGTTGTGGACAGGTGTATTTTATACTGATAGCAAGTTCAAACAGGTGCCATTAATACAGGTAACGAGTGGAGGACAGAGGAGCCTCTTAAAGAATAAGTTACAGGTCTGTGAGAGCCAGAAGTCTTGCTTGTTTGTAGGTGACCAAATACTTATTTTCCACCATAATTTGAAAATAAATTCATTAAAAATCCTACAATGTGATTTTCTTTTCTCATTTTGTCTGTCATAGTTGAAGTGTACCTATGATGAAAATCACAGGTCTCTCATCTTTTTAAGTGGGAGAACTTGCACAATTGGTGGCTGACTAAATACTTTTTTGCACCACTGTATATCCACAGTAAAACGAGTCCTATATCGACATATTCTGAAAGGCTGCTCAGCAAGAAAGAAGTCACTGCTCCAAAACCGCCATAAAAAAGCCAGACTACGGTTTGCATCTGCACATGGGGACAAATATCGTACTTTTTTGAGAAATGTCCTCTGGTCTGATGAAACAAAAATAGAACTGTTTGGCCATAATGGCCATCGTTATGTTTGGAGGAAAAAGGGGGAGGCTTGCAAGCCGAAGAACACCATCCCAACCTTGAAGCACGGGGGTGGCAGCATCATGTTGTGCTTTTCTGCAGGAGGGACTGGTGCACTTCACAAAATAGAAGGCATCACGAGGGAGGAAAATTATGTGGAAATATTGAAGCAACATCTCAAGACATCAGTCAGGATGTTAAAGCTTGGTTGCAAATGGGTCTTCCAAATGGACAATGACCCCAAGCATACTTCCAAAGTTGTGGCAAAATGGCTTAAGAACAACAAAGTCAAGGTATTGGAGTGGCCATCACAGAGCACTGACCTCAATGCTATAGAAAATTTGTGGGCAGAACTGAAAAAGCGTGTGTGAGCAAGGAGGCCTACAAGGAGTTACACCAGCTCTGTCAGGAGGAACGGGCCAAAATTCACCCAACTTATTGTGGGAGGCTTGTGTAAGGCTACCCGAAATGTTTGACCCAAGTTAAACAATTTAAAGGCAATGCTACCAAATACTAATTGAGTGTGTGTAAACTTCTGACCCACTGGGAATGTGATGAAAGAAATAAAAGCTGAAATAAATCATTCTCTCTACTATTATTTTGACATTTCACATTGTTAAAATAAAGTGGTGATCCTAACTGACCTAAAACAGGGATTTTTTTGCTAGGATTAAATGTCAGGAATTGTGAAAAACTGAGTTTAAATGTATTTGGCTATGGTGTATGTAAACTTCCGACTTCAACTGTATGTGGCGTAAATTTCAGTTGGTATACAGAATTAAAATCCATACTCATTCTTCCATTTCTCACTCTCTCTCCTGGCTAACAGGAAACACCACAGGATGCAGAGTGAGTGAAGCAGGAGTGATCGGACACTGCGAAGTGAGCTGTCACTGAGCCCAACATTTTTTTTTTCTCAAAGCATAAACTTCAATGTAGTGTAAGAGAGGATAGTGGGGAAATAGAGAGAAGGGGGGAGAAAGAGACCGAGGCAGGGAGAGGGGGGGTAAGTGAGAGGAACAGTGGGAGGTGGGGGACAGAAAGAGAGAGAGAGGCAGAGACTGGGGATAGTGAGAGAAACAATGGGAAGTGGGGGACAGAGAGAGAGTAATGTAGGGGGAGGGAGGGGATGGATTAGTTCTGGGAAGTCAGGTGTCTCAGGGACTTCCTGTTTCCACGTGATGTCATTACATCCTCCTCCAGAGAGAAGTGGAGCGATAGAGTGAAAGAATGTTTCAGTGTGCCTCAAAGAAAGACTGACAGAGAAAACGTGTTTGAAAGCTGAAGCGAAGTGCACAATGGCAGATTCTGATAGCGCTAACCTTTTGGCTGCGGCTTCATGTCACAGACACATTCTCTCTAACCTCTCCTCTCTAACCTCTAGGTTGGGTTAAGGTTGGGTTAAGGTTGTTGTAGTATTCTCTGTAGTAGCGCAACTGTGTCTTGGTGGGAAAGCAGAGTTTACAGCCCCACAGCTAGGCTACGCTCACTTCCTTCCGCACAGCCCAGGGGCTAAAGGCAGGAAGTGAATTCGTAGAGAAACAAGATGTGATGAAGCCAGGCTTCAGATAGCCTAATCAGCCTCTCTCCCTCCCTAAATCTTCTCTTGTTCTCTCACCGTTTCTCCTCTCTCCAGTACCAAACCTGAAGGGACAGTGAAACAGTGCTCCACAGTAGCTCTACAGTAGCTGTAGCCTGCCTCCGGCCTACAGGGCAGTAGCTGTAGCCTGCCTCCGGCCTACAGGACAGTAGCTGTAGCCTGCCTCCGGCCTACTACCAACAGGTCTGGATCTTTATGTCACACAGAGTGCGCTGCGCACCCTGTAATCCACAGGTTCAAGCCCCTGCTCCCTTTTCTCTCCTATAAGTCAATTCTGTTATTGCTCTGTAATTTGATTTCAAAATAACTGACTTGACAGGCTCAGTGTGAACTGCAGGCTACAGTACAAAAGGGAAGTGTTGCTGGCATAAGCACCACCGCATTTTGCGCAGCACTTCACTCTTCACTGGCCAAACTTCCTTTTATTTTTTTTAAATGCCCAAAGTTTCTCAACAAACTCATTCAGCAATAACAAAAAGGACACGGTTTCGCAAACATTTTGGTTTGATTAAATAACAGAGTGATTTTTAAAGTGTGTGATAGAAGCTGTGTGTCTGTGGCCAAGTTCTGGGAAACTCACCTGGGCACCGAAACCAGGTATTTACTCCAGAATATGACTAACACAATGAAACACACAGAGGTTATGAAGGGGGGAGAGACACACAGAGGTTATGAAGGAGAGAGAGAGGTTATAAAGGGGGAGAGAGAGAGAGGTTCTAAAGGGGGAGAGAGAGAGGGAGAGAGAGAGCGAGAGAGAGAGGGGTTCTAAAGGGGGAGAGAGAGAGGGAGAGAGAGAGACAGGTTCTGAAGGGGAGAGAGAGAGACAGAGGTTCTGAAGTGGGGAGAGAGAGAGGGAGGGAGAGAGAGAGAGAGAGAGAGAGAGAGGGGGGGGGGGTTCTAAAGGGGGAGAGAGAGAGACAGGTTCTGAAGGGGAGAGAGAGAGACAGAGGTTCTGAAGTGGGGAGAGAGGGAGACAGGTTCTGAAGGGGGGAGAGAGGGAGACAGGTTCTGAAGGGGGGAGAGAGGGAGACAGGTTCTGAAGGGGGGGGAGAGAGAGACAGAGGTTCTGAAGGGGGAGAGAGAGAGACAGGTTGTGAAGGGGGGAGTGAGAGAGACAGATTCTGAAGGGGGAGAGAGACAGAGGTTCTGAAGGGGGGACAGAGAGAGACAGGTTCTGAAGGGGGGAGAGAGGGAGACAGGTTCTGAAGGGGGGAGAGAGGGAGACAGGTTCTGAAGGGGGGAGTGAGAGAGACAGATTCTGAAGGGGGAGAGAGACAGAGGTTCTGAAGGGGGGACAGAGAGAGAGAGAGACAGAGGCTCTGAAGGGGGAGTTAGAGACACGTTCTGAAGGGGGAGAGAGAGAGAGAGAGAGAGAGAGACAGGTTCTGAAGGGGGGAGTGAGAGAGACAGGTTCTGAAGGGGGGAGTGAGAGAGACAGGTTCTGAAGGGGGGAGTGAGAAAGACAGGTTCTGAAGGGGGAGTTAGAGACACGTTCTTAAGGGGGGAGAGAGAGACAGGTTCTGAAGGGGGGAGTGGGAGAGACAGGTTCTGAAGGGGGGAGTGAGAAAGACAGGTTCTGAAGGGGGAGAGAGAGACATGTTCTGAAGGGGGAACGTACTGGTGTCTGCTTCAGCACAGATATTGAGGGGAAGGCAAAACAATGTTACAATATACACTACTACACACAGATTTATTTACTTAGCCATACAAAACACTGACACTTAGTTTAGGCTACAGAGGTTGAGACTCACTTACACTCTCCCACTGCTAAACACACATCGACTGACTTACCGGAGAGCACTACGGGTCGCCCGTTATTCCCGGGGGCTGGCGAAGAAAGGTGTGAACAGCACCGGGGAGGTAAAATTCCAGGCGCTGAGACAGAACCGGAGAAGACAGCTGAGCGCTCCTCGCGGGAGGGAATGTGGATGCGCGGCGCGCTCTCTGTGTCCGGAAGGGTTGGATTGACTGGCACGCGCAGTGACTGACGTCCACTCCAAAGCGCGCTCCCTGGATGCTTGTGTCACTCTCACGGAATTTAAACAAAAAAAACAAATAATCCGGGGCTTCTTAATTACGTTTTGCAACGGAAATCGTTTACCATTTAAGAACCAAACGAAAGCAAATAGAACGAAATGGGAAGGGACCTACATTAATTTGTCCAATAGAAACGATCCTTTTCGTTGCAAAACGTTTTCCGTTTGGAGTGAACGGTTTGTTACAAAACGTTGCAACAGACGAGACGTTTTGCAACAGAATGGGCGTAATGAATTCAGCCCTGATTTTGACTTTGAATAACATAATTCGTGTAGAAATGGAATTGTCCAAACGCAACATCCGGTGATTTGACATAACTTCGGTGCTGTAGTCTTCGAACACCACTGAGCCCAGGAATCGACATGTCCCAGTCAGCTGAACCCTTCCTACCCAAAGAGACAAACACACACTCGCTCTCTGCATCTGTCAACATAGTATCCGTCTGTTTTTTAAGGCTAGATCCACAATTCTCTGTTGGGAACTAAGTTCCATGAAACTCCGACGTTCCAGTAACAGAAGAGTATACCCTTTATCTCCACCTCGTGGCCAGTCTTGGAACTGCAGAGGTCTTCAGTTATGTCTGCATAAAGATCTGGAACTTCACACCATGTGTGATTTTGATAACAAAATACATTTTATTGTACATTAAAAAAAATACATGAACCATTCATTCAATTGTCTTATGTATGATCTGAAGCATTAAATGGTAACAGCCACTGTGAACACAGTAGCTAGTACAATAATCGTTTAACACAGTGAGATGATTGATTGATTGACTGGATCAACCTAACTCTATAATGTGTAGCATTATAACCACAAACACAAAATAGGCAGCTTATTACACAGAGCAGAATAAACACAACATTGACTTATGATCAATCTGAACTGTCGGATTCAGACATTAACTGTGTGTAGTCATGTAGCGTGTGACAGCCCGTAGTCATGTAGCGTGTGACAGGCCCGTAGTCATGTAGCGTGTGACAGCCCGTAGTCATGTAGCGTGTGACAGGCCCGTAGTCATGTAGCGTGTGACAGCCCGTAGTCATGTAGCGTGTGACAGGCCCGTAGTCATGTAGCGTGTGACAGGCCCGTAGTCATGTAGCGTGTGACAGCCCGTAGTCATGTAGCGTGTGACAGCCCGTAGTCATGTAGCGTGTGACAGCCCATAGTCATGTAGTGTGTGACAGCCCGTAGTCATGTAGCGTGTGACAGCCCGTAGTCATGTAGCGTGTGACAGCCCGTAGTCATGTAGCGTGTGACAGCCCGTAGTCATGTCATGTAGCGTGTGACAGCCCGTAGTCATGTCATGTAGTGTGTGACAGCCCGTAGTGTGTATAGTAGAGCAGCCTGTAGTCATGTCATGTAGCGTGTGACAGCCTGTAGTCATGTCATGTAGTGTGTGACAGCCAGTAGTCATGTCATGTAGCGCGTGACAGCCAGTTGTCATGTCATGTAGCGTGTGACAGCCCGTAGTCATGTAGCGTAGCGTGTGACATCCCGTAGTCATGTCATGTAGTGTGTGACAGACAGCCTGTAGTCATGTCATGTAGTGTGTGACAGCCTGTAGTCATGTCATGTAGTGTGTGACAGCCTGTAGTCATGTCATGTAGCGTGTGACAGCCCGTAGTGTGTATAGTAGAGCAGCCTGTAGTCATGTCATGTAGCGTGTGACAGCCCGTAGTGTGTATAGTAGAGCAGCCTGTAGTCATGTCATGTAGCGTGTGACAGCCTGTAGTGTGTATAGTAGAGCAGCCTGTAGTCATGTCATGTAGTGTGTGACAGCCTGTAGTCATGTCATGTAGTGTGTGACAGCCTGTAGTCATGTCATGTAGCGTGTGACAGCCTGTAGTCATGTCATGTAGCGTGTGACAGCCCGTAGTGTGTATAGTAGAGCAGCCTGTAGTCATGTCATGTAGCGTGTGACAGCCTGTAGTCATGTAGCGTGTGACAGCCCGTAGTCATGTAGCGTAGCGTGTGACAGCCCGTAGTCATGTCATGTAGTGTGTGACAGCCTGTAGTCATGTCATGTAGTGTGTGACAGCCCGTAGTGTGTATAGTAGAGCAGCCTGTAGTCATGTCATGTAGTGTGTGACAGCCTGTAGTCATGTAGCGTAGCGTGTGACAGCCCGTAGTCATGTCATGTAGCGTGTGACAGCCTGTAGTCATGTCATATAGCGTGTGACAGCCTGTAGTCATGTCATGTAGCGTGTGACAGCCCGTAGTCATGTCATGTAGTGTGTGACAGCCCGTAGTCAGGTAGCGTAGCGTGTGACAGCCTGTAGTCATGTCATGTAGCGTGTGACAGCCCGTAGTCATGTAGCGTAGCGTGTGACAGCCCGTAGTGTGTATAGTAGAGCAGCCTGTAGTCATGTCATGTAGCGTGTGACAGCCTGTAGTCATGTCATGTAGCGTGTGACAGCCCGTAGTCATGTCATGTAGCGTGTGACAGCCCGTAGTGTGTATAGTAGAGCAGCCTGTAGTCATGTCATGTAGCGTGTGACAGCCCGTAGTGTGTATAGTAGAGCAGCCTGTAGTCATGTCATGTAGTGTGTATAGTAGAGCAGCCTGTAGTCATGTCATGTAGCGTGTATAGTAGAGCAGCCTGTAGTCATGTCATGTAGCGTGTGACAGCCCGTAGTGTGTATAGTAGAGCAGCCTGTAGTCATGTCATGTAGTGTGTGACAGCCTGTAGTCATGTCATGTAGTGTGTATAGTAGAGCAGCCTGTAGTCATGTCATGTAGCGTGTGACAGCCTGTAGTGTGTATAGTAGAGCAGCCTGTAGTCATGTCATGTAGTGTGTATAGTAGAGCAGCCTGTAGTCATGTCATGTAGTGTGTGACAGCCCGTAGTCATGTCATGTAGCGTGTGACAGCCCGTAGTGTGTATAGTAGAGCAGCCTGTAGTCATGTCATGTAGTGTGTATAGTAGAGCAGCCTGTAGTCATGTCATGTAGTGTGTATAGTAGAGCAGCCTGTAGTCATGTCATGTAGCGTGTGACAGCCCGTAGTCATGTAGCGTAGCGTGTGACAGCCCGTAGTGTGTATAGTAGAGCAGCCTGTAGTCATGTCATGTAGCGTGTGACAGCCTGTAGTCATGTCATGTAGCGTGTGACAGCCCGTAGTGTGTATAGTAGAGCAGCCTGTAGTCATGTCATGTAGTGTGTGACAGCCTGTAGTGTGTATAGTAGAGCAGCCTGTAGTCATGTCATGTAGTGTGTGACAGCCTGTAGTCATGTCATGTAGTGTGTATAGTAGAGCAGCCTGTAGTCATGTCATGTAGCGTGTGACAGCCTGTAGTGTGTATAGTAGAGCAGCCTGTAGTCATGTCATGTAGTGTGTATAGTAGAGCAGCCTGTAGTCATGTCATGTAGTGTGTGACAGCCCGTAGTCATGTCATGTAGCGTGTGACAGCCCGTAGTGTGTATAGTAGAGCAGCCTGTAGTCATGTCATGTAGTGTGTGACAGCCTGTAGTGTGTATAGTAGAGCAGCCTGTAGTCATGTCATGTAGTGTGTGACAGCCTGTAGTGTGTATAGTAGAGCAGCCTGTAGTCATGTCATGTAGTGTGTGACAGCCTGTAGTGTGTATAGTAGAGCAGCCTGTAGTCATGTCATGTAGTGTGTGACAGCCTGTAGTGTGTATAGTAGAGCAGCCTGTAGTCATGTCATGTAGCGTGTGACAGCCCGTAGTCATGTCATGTAGCGTGTGACAGCCCGTAGTGTGTATAGTAGAGCAGCCTGTAGTCATGTCATGTAGCGTGTGACAGCCCGTAGTGTGTATAGTAGAGCAGCCTGTAGTCGAGCCTCCATCAGCAGCAGGTTGACATGGACCTGGAGAAAGAGAAACAGGAAGACACAGAGTCAGTCAGTAACACACCTGACACAGAAGAAAGGTAGATACAGATGGACAGAGTTTTTAGCGATGGTTTTGAGCGAGTGTGTGTGGCGCGTACCTTCTCAGAGTGTCTGAAGAGTCTCCAGTAGGCAGAGTAGATCCTATCTGTAGTCTGTTCTGGATGACACGCTACCGTTTTCACAAACATCTTGAGGCCTCGCTCCAACAACACATTCACCTCTCCGTAGTCGTAGTCATCGTACCTACACACACACCAAACATCAGTATAATAGACAAACCCAGGTGCACAAACACACACAGTTATGAACATACAAGTGTGTGTGTGTGAGACTGACCGTATTCCGTAGAGGCAGTGGATGTAGTTCCAGAGAGCCTTGCGGAGTGTGTGTGTGTCCACATCCTTGTGCATCGCCATCCTGTTGTAGGTTAGACCACACACAACCTGACAGAATACAAGACGTCACTCCATCAGTATCAACCTGACAGACACTCCATCAGTATCAACCTGACAGACACTCCATCAGTATCAACCTGACAGAAGACAAGACGTCATTCCATCAGTATAAACCAGATGTGTGTGTTGGTTAATATGGTAGAGGTGAAGGGTCAACACATTAAAGGGTACTTGTTGTAGTACCTGGAACTTCTCCTCCAGTAATTGGCCCATGTCTGGTAACAGTCTGTTCACTAGGGAGAATCCATGGTCTTCCCATGAGTAGTCCTATATATACACACACACACACACACACACACACACACACACTATAAATTATACATGCATATTATATGCACACCAACAACCATAGCTTTCCCATGAGAAGTCCTATAATCAGACATGCAAACATTATACACACACACCTCTCTCACTCACACACTCACACACACACACACACACACACACACACCTGTGCTCTCATGGTAGGAGGTGACTGTTCTCCTCGGATGGAGAAGTCTTCATAGATGAACTCTGCATCCTCCACTAACCTCAACACCAAGTCAGAGGGGGCTCCCCGTACCACTGCTACACACACACACACACAAGTCAGAAAGAATGCCATGGAAAACAGCCACAGAGTGAGACAGCGTGTGCGTAAATGTGGAGGTGTGTGTGTACCAGTAGGTATGCTCTCGCTCCTCTCCCTCTCAAAGCGAGTGATCATCTCTTCCTGACTACACTCCTCCACCTGCTGTTGTAACTCCACCATCCTCTTCATCAATGCCTCCACCTCCGTCACTCCATCCTGACAGAGAGAGAAGGAGAGAGAGAAAATAAGTGACTGATTTACATGTTGTCACTTATCCAGCGACCTAGACTGCATCTCAAATCTCACCTCTGGCTTGCCGTCCTCGGGGGCAGGACTGTGAGGGCTTTGTGGCATGTTATTGGATGGTGATGGTGGGCAGAAGGCGTGGCCTCCTACGTGGTCGGGCTCAGGGTGTAGGCCACACCCCCAAACGAAGGAGGACAGCGAATGAGAGTGAGTCATCAGAACAACTGCGTGGATCAGCTCAGCCAATGACCAACGATCATCCGCCCCGGGACACACCAACTCCTGCAGGAGAGGGGGTGGACGACCATTACTGTATACCTCTGTGTGTGTGTGTGTGTGTGTGTGTGTGTGTGTGTGTGTGTGTGTGTGTGTGTGTGTGTGTGTGTGTGTGTGTGTCTCACCTGTATGTGCTGTTGTGTGATGAGCCAGGGTCTGTGTGCCAGCAGCTTGTTAAGTGTGTGTAGGCAGCGTATTTTGGGGTGTGTGTGTTGTAGCCCCTCCAGCCAGCTCTCCTCCCCCCCCGCCTCCAGGAACCCTGCACTATGCTGTTGGACAAGGTAGGAACACTGGTGACGAGCTGCAGCCTGGGGAGAGAGGGAGAAAAGAGAATAGAGAAAAAGTGGGAGGGAAAGTAGAGAGAGACAGTGTGTTTGAGGGGATCAGCTTGAGTAAGGTAATTACATAGGTCATTATTTGAGATGTAAGGTGATTTGTTGATCAGTGATTCTGTGAAGTTATGGTTCAGTTTAGGCAGTACAGGCTCTCACCATGACAACGATGTAGTGCCTCCAGGGGCGGGGTAGCGGGCCATCCAGCTCCAGCAAAGCATGCTGGGTACGCAGGAAGCAGCTGAGGTAGGTGGGGTGAAGGGCCATCACCATGGTGATGTGGTCAAAACGGCCCAAAGAGAGGAAGGCTTCTATCAGAACTTCCTGATCTGGTCCCTCATCCAAAATCTGAGAGGGAGTCAGAAACACACACAGTAAGATCATGGACAAACTGATACTGTCTCACACTCACTGTAATAGTCATATGCTTATCCGTGCACACACACGTACCACTTGTGCAGGGATGAAGGCACTAGGACCGGAGGCCAAAGCCTGAGGAATCTCAACACCTTGCTCCTGTGTGTGAGAGAGAGAGAGCGAGAGCGAAAGAGAGAGGCCATGAATAACTATATCGAATGACACACAATTCCGTCACCAACTCAAACATCCACATTTTCTTCAATAAAAAACATCCCTCTACAGGGATGTCTCTGTCCCTCTACAGGACAGAGAAGTAGAAATACTGGTTTCCTGCTTTGTGATCCACCAAATACACAACACCTTATTTCTAGCTCTTATTCTTAGACTGTCATTGTTCTATCTACAGTATGTTATAGCCATGCCAATGCCATGACGCAGGCTTAAGTAGACCCAAACACTTGTGTCAGAGCCATCTAGAACAGTGAAGTTACTATATCAGCTGCCAGTTACAACTGCCTCCCTGTTAGCCCAAATTGAAGTAACACTGTAACATGATACCTGAGCAACAACTTTTAGAAAAGGAACCAAATTCATAATATACAACATTGCCAAACACTCACCATCATCTGGAGTTGCCAGGTTAACTCTGCGATATATATATACTATGTTAACAGCTAAAAACTACAGGACCCGCTAAATCTGTTTTCTTTCAATAATGTAATGAATCGTGAGCGTGCCGTGGTGTTTCGATAAGAGCTCAACGGGGGCGTGCCGTAGTCTTACATCATCCCGTGCTCGGCTGTCTGATGAAACAAACTGGCAACTGACAGAAGACAGCTGGGAATTTAACTGCCATTGACTGGGGTTTTCATCATGACTTCATTTACCTTTAATTCATGGAGACTCCTCAATCTTGTCATTTGATGAGCAACATCACATAGCTGGATCAATGACATGAGTCAATGACATATTGTGTAAATTATTTGCTCCTCTCAGGCAAAAATGAACGTTTCTGGCAACTGGCAAACCATGCTAGTTACCCGTCTCGCTGTCTCTGCTGCTCGGGCCCTACCTGTGCAGTGCGCAGTAGTTCCGCTGCCCTCTCGCGGACCTCCTGTAAGGGGCAGGACCGGGAGACCCGCAGCAGCTGCAGGAGAGTGTGTTTATCGAGACGAGCAGAACCGGTTCGGTCCAGACCCAACCGGGACATGACGCTCTGGGTCAGTTCTTTCAGCGCCTCTGCCCTCTCCGCCTCGTCCCTGCTGCACAGCCGAGAAAAGTTACTCGGGTTCGGCCCGAGTTCGGGTTGATGAGGTCGGCTTTTAGGTCTGGGATCTTCGGAGTTGGTGGTTCTACCTCCATTACATTCACAGAGCGCGTCCGTCGGTGGTTCTAGCGCCACCTCTTCCATAACAACCTGCACAGAACCCTCCCGTGCCATGTCCCTAGCTGGCTAGCTGGCTGGCTAACGCTGGTTTCGGAATGCTGGTGTGCTAGCTAGTTAGCATTTAGGCTTTCACAACTCAGTCAGATTTCGTCAATTGACCGTAGTCGGCAGTAATCCCCACATATTTTGTTCTCAAATCGACAAAAAAAATTTCTCAAGTAATGACAACACATTTAATTTGAATCTAGCTTGCTAACGTCTCGAGCACGGGGCACATCATTACCGAAGGCTAGCAAGTTGTTCATCCCTGTCAATTTGAATCGGATCAAAACAGCGAAAGCGTCTGCAGCAATATACGTCCATTATATAAGGTTCTGGTATCGAATATGTGACATATTCGTCACTTGTCCGGGTGATCTTTCAGATGTGGAGAAATTTGCTGACTTTCATCATCTGTCCATTCGCCGGTATCAACTCCTCTACTTCTGCGTGCCCACTGACGTCACAGATTTTTTTAAAAATGGTTGATTCTTCATTCTGAAGGCGTGTTCCCTCACCATATGATAATGATATTGTAATATGCATTAGGTACTGTCAAAATAGTTAACTATGTACATTTGTATTCTTGATTTGTTGCCCATTGTTCCATGTACTTGGATTCTTGCTGCTGTTGAAATTCAAATTATGGGGATAGACTGGTTTTCGGTGTAGAGTTTGGAGTTCATGAAAGTAGTGAGAGTGAGGACACACAGCAAACTTTATTCTTAGCACCTCTACCTTTATATCCTCCCCCAGAGGGGGTTGTGTGTGTGTGTGTTAAGTACTCCCAGTTAACACTGTTCCTCACACTGTGTGTGTGTGTGTGTATCCAGTACTCCCAGTAAACACTGTTTCTCACACTACAGGTGTGTGTTCAATTGGGAAAAAAGTTGGAAAATGGCACCGACATAGAGGGCTGCCGCGCTTCTAGCTCTTAGGTAATTTTGCAGAATTTTGTTTTATTATGTGTTATTTCTTACATGATTAGCTTTTTTTGCGTTATTACATACAGCCGGGAAGAACTATTTGATATCAGAGCGGCGGTAACTCATCAGCACTACCAGCATTACGACCAGGAATACAACTTTCCCGAATCGGATCCATTGTTCGTTTTCCAGAGGCCGATCCAAAACACCGCCGGCGGAGGAGAGGTACTCCGCGTGGTCTTCTAAACTGACTTAGCAGGTACGCACACCACCCACCTTTTCCGGGTATATTACTCACTAATGTTCAGTCTCTGGATAATAAAGTTGACGAGCTCAGAGAGAATTTCTTTCCAGAGAGACATCAGGGATTGTAACATACTCTGTTTCATGGAAACATGGCTCTCTCATGATATACTGTCTGAATCCATCCAGCCAGTTGTGTTCTCAGTTCATCGCTCAGATAGGAATAAATATCTCTCCGGGAAGAAGAAGGGCGGGGGTGTTGGTTTCATGATAAACGACTCATGGTGTGATTGTGATAACATACAGGAACTCATGTCCTTTTGTTCACACGACCTAGAATACCTCACAATCAAATGCCGACCGTATTATCTCCCAAAATAATTCTCTTTGGTTATAGTGACAGCCGTGTATCCCCCCTCTAGCCGATATCACGACAGCCCTCAAAGAACTTTACTGTACTATATGCAAACTGGAAACCACATATCTTGAGGCCGCATTTATTGTAGCTAGAGATTTTAACAAAGCAAATTTGAGAAAAAGGCTGCCTAAATTCTATCAACACATTGACTGTAATACTCGCGCCACTAAAACACTCAACTATTCAACGCTGCTCTGACCAAATGGAATCTACGCTTCAAGATTGTTTTGATCATGCGGACTGGGATATGCTCCCTGTAGCCTCCGAGAATAATATTGATGAATACACTGATACGGTGGCTGAGTTTATCAGGAAGTGTATAGGAGATGTTGTACCCACTGTGACTATTAAAAACTACCCTTACCAACACCTCCCGGGTGGCGCAGTGGTTAAGGGCGCTGTACTGCAGCGCCAGCTGTGCCATCAGAGACTCTGGGTTCGCGCCCAGGCTCTGTCGTAACCGGCCGCGACCGGGAGGTCCATGGGGCGACGCACAATTGGCCTAGCGTCGTCCGGGTTAGGGAGGGCTTGGTCGGTAGGGATGTCCTTGTCTCATCGCGCACCAGTGACTCCTGTGGCGGGCCGGGCGCAGTGCGCGCTAACCAAGGTGCACGGTGTTTCCTCCAACACATTGGCTGGCTTCCGGGTTGGATGCGCGCTGTGTTAAGAAGCAGTGCGGTAGAGCAGGTAAGGTAGAGGTGATATGATCCTTGACTAGTCACCCTTCAATTTCTTATCGCTCTTATCGCTCAATAGATCCACAGACGATGCAATCGCATTGCATTGCACACTATCCCACCTGGACAATGTAAGAATGCTGTTCATTGACTCTAGCACAGCATTCAACAAACACCATAGTAACCTCCAAGCTCATCATTCAGCTTAAGGCCCTGGGTCTGAACCCCACCTTGTGCAACTGAGTCCTGGACATCCTGACGGGCCGCCCCCAGGTGGTGAAGGTAGGAAAAAACACCTCCACTTTGCTGATACTCAACACTGGGGCCCCACAAGGATGTGTCCTCAGCCCCCTCCTGTACTCCCTGTTCACCCATGACTGCGTGGCCACACATACCTCCAACTCAATCATCAAGTTTGCAGAAGACACATCAGTAGTAGGCCTGATTACCAACACTGACGAGACAGCCTACAGAGAGGAGGTGAAGGCCCTGGGAGTGTGGTGCCAGAAAAATAACCTCTCGCCCAACATCACAAAACAAAGGAGCTGATCGTGGACTTCAGGAAACAGTAGAGGGAGCACCCCCCTATCCACAGACAGGACCGTAGTGGAGCAGGTGGAAAGCTTAAAGTTCCTCGGTGTACACATCACATACAAACTGAAATGGCCCACCCACACAGAGGGTGGTGAAGAACCTCAGGAGGCTGAAGCAATTTGGCTTAGCACCTTAAACCCTCACAAACTTTTACAGATGCACAATTAAGAGCATCCTTTCATGCTGCATCACCGCCTGGTACAGCAACTGCACCGCCCGCAACCGCAGGGCTCTCCAAAGGGTGGTGTGGTCTGCCCAACGCATCACCGGGGGCAAACTATCTGCCCTCCAGGACACCTACAACACCCGATGTCACAGGAAGGCCAAAAAGATAATCAAGGACAACAACCACCCGAGTTAAATAAACTGTTAAACTGTTAAATAAAGTGAAATAGCCATCACTAGCAGATTAGAGGCTGCTGCCCTATATACATAGACTTGGAATCACTGGCCACTAATAACGGAACACTAGTCACAACTTCTTAAGGCTAAGGGGCACTATTTTCACGTCCGGATGAAAAGTTTGCCCAAAGTAAACTGCCTGCTACTCAGGCCCAGAAGCTAGGATATGCATAATATTAGTAGATTTGGATAGAAAACACTCTGAAGTTCCTAAAACTGTTTGAATGATGTCTGAGTATAACAGAACTTATTTGGCAGGCGAAACCCAGAGGACAAACCATCCAGGGGAAAAAATGTTGAGGTCACTCTCTTTTCAATGGGTTTTCATTGGGAATCTAGAATTCTAAGGCAGTTGCATGCAGTTCCAATCGCTTCCACTGGATGTCACCAGTCTTTAGAAATTGGTTGATGTTTTTCCTTTGAGAAATGAAGAAGTAGCCCAGTTCAGAACGAGGGTCGAGTTTAAGTGTACTGTATGATAGAGGCACATGACCTGAAAAGCACGCTCCACTTTGTTTTCCTCCGGTATTGAACGCAGTTTATTCCGTCTTAAATTTGATCGATTATTTACATTTAAAAATACCTAAAGTTGGATTAGGACAGTTGTTTGAAATGTTTGGATCAAGTTTACAGGTAACTAATTAGATAATGTGTAGTAATGTTGCGCGAGTTGGAACAGGTGTATTTTCTGAATCATACGCGCTAAATAAATTGACATTTTGGATATATAAAGACAGAATTTATCGAACAAAAGGACCATTTGTGATGTTTAATGGACATATTGGAGTGCCAACAGAAGAAGATCTTCAAAGGTAAGGCATGAATTATATGTTATTTCTGACTTTTGCCTGGCGGGTTGAATTATGATTTTCATGTGTATGTTTGCTGGGGTGCTGTCCTCAGATAATAGCATGGTTTGCTTTCGCCGTAAAGCCTTTTTGAATTCTGACACTGTGGCTGGATTAACAAGAAGTTCATGCCTCCCGGGTGGCGCAGTGGTTAAGGGTGCTGTACTGCAGCGCTAGCTGTGCCACCAGAGACCCAGGGTTCGCGCCCAGGCTCTGTCGTAACCGACCGCGACCGGGAGGTCCGTGGGGCGACGCACAATTGGCCTAGCGTCGTCCGGGTTAGGGAGGGTTTGGCCGGTAGGTATATCCTTGTCTCATCGTGCACCAGCGACTCCTGTGGCTGGCCGGGCGCAGTGCACGCTAACCAAGGTTGCCAGGTGAATCATACGCGCCAAATAAATGGACATTTATTAGTTTCCTCTGACACATTGGTGCCGCTGGCTTCCGGGTTGGATGCGCGCTGTGTTAAGAAGCAGTGCAGCTTGGTTGGGTTGTGTATCGGAGGACGCATGACCTTCGTCTCTCCCGAGCCCGTACGGGAGTTGTAGTGATGAGACAAGATACTAACAATTGGATACCACTAAATTGGGGAGAAAAAGGGGTAAAATAAAATAAAAATAACAAGACTTTGAATTTGGCGCGGTGCTATTTCACTGGGTGTTGTCAAATCAATCCCATTAACGGGATTGGCGCGCGAAGTGTTAATAATGTTTACATATTTTGCATTACTCATACTGTATCCTATCCTATCCTATTCTACTGTATCTTATACTTATACATCGCTCGCCCAAATATTTATATATTCTTAATTCCATTCCTTGACTTTAGATTTGTGTGTATTGTTGTGAAATTGTTAGCTATTACAGTTGGAGGCACAAGCATTTCGCTACACTCGCAATAACATCTGCTAAACATGTGAATGTGACAAATAAAATTAGATTTGATTTTCAGTACTCCCAGTGAACACTGTTCCTCACTCTGTGTAGCTCATGATCATGATGACGTCAGTTGTATCATACCTTCTCCACTTATATTAACAATGTGTACTTCCTGAAATGTCTTTATTTAGGAAAATAAAAAAATCATCAGAACATGTATCTTTAAGACCAATCTTATATTAAATTACCTTTTATATATATATTCCATACAAAATAGATACCTTCGTATGGTGACAACAGGGGAAAGAAAGAGATGAGTGAGAGATGCAGGGAGAGACACATAACAACAAAATGATCAATGGAACTGATGTCCTGTTCCACTGGGAATGATAAGACACAAGCTGCCTTTGGGGAAGACTATACATTGCGCACACACAGGCCGCCTTAAAGATAGGACCCTTCAGTGTTACAAACACCGGTTCCCTATGAGGGAAGACTTTTATTAACGCACACACAGGCTGCCTATGAGGGGGAGACTTTCAGAGGCAAAAGACAGAAGATGAGTTACCATGGTGACCGGTGCTCCATCTCCAGGAAACCCAGTGATGGACAAGGTGAGGCAGAAAGAGAGGGGTGCTAAAGAGAAATGGGGCGGGGGTCAAAGCTCAGAGGTCATAAACTCCTCTTCAGACTCAACAGGAAGTAAAAACAGGGTGTGTGTTGTGGGGGGTGTTTGGGGTATGTGTGTGTATCCTCAGACAATCTTGTTCTCCAGTGCAGCGATCCTCTTCGACACGCCCTCCAGTGAAATCAGAGTCAAGGAAACCACAGGAAGGCAGATGTAACACAGTGGTAACAACACTTTTACCGTACTCTCACACTCTTGTAAAGGATATGTTTTTTCGTTAGTGCCTGTAAGGCTTCTTCTACTTTTTTCTGGAACTTAACGACAGAGTCACATTCACATGGGTCCTCCTCTGTAAAGACAGACAGCATAAAGTCACATTCACATGGATCCTCCTCTGTAAAGACAGACAGCATAAAGTCACAATCACATGGATCCTCCTCTGTAAAGACAGACAGCATAAAGTCACATTCACATGGGTCCTCCTCTGTAAAGACAGACAGCATAGTCACAATCACATGGGTCCTCCTCTGTAAAGACAGACAGCATAAAGTCACAATCACATGGGTCCTCCTCTGTAAAGAGAGACAGCATAAAGTCACAATCACATGGGTCCTCCTCTGTAAAGACAGACAGCATAGTCACAATCACATGGGTCCTCCTCTGTAAAGACAGACAGCATAGTCACATAGGGTAGGGGAGATTTACTTTATGAGCAGGGAAGACATTCTGTGTGTGTGATTAAATGAGAGAGAGAGAGAATGATTAAATATATGTGTAGTGTAGAGTTTTGAGTGTGATGTGTATTTGTTTAATACCCCTCATCCCCCCTCGTCCCCCCAGCCTGCAGTAATGCCGCCACAGACATGGTGTTCCTAAACGATGGTTCTAAGAGTGTGCATCTAGAGAACCTTGCAGCTGGTCAAGAAGTGGATCAACCAGATCATGTCTCCGAGACCAAGGCTCATGTTGGACTGGTCCAGTACTCCAGCTCTGTCAAACAGGTGTGTGTGTGAATGTGTGTTGGTGTGTGTGTCAGACCTTGACAGATGTTGATCTGCAGCTTCTTAGCGATGGCTGTCATGGCTTTGAAGTCTGCAGTGTAGAAGTAGTGTTCTCCTGTTGGCTGTGATGCTATCTCCCTCAACTCATCCTCTACAGCATTACCCACGCCCACAGCATACATCCTAAAACCTAGAGAGAGATAGAGAGGAGGGGGGAGAGCCGGGGGAGGGGAGAGAGTGAGGAGGGAGAAAGGGAGAGAGGGGGAGTGGGGGGAGAGAGTAGGGGAGGGAGAGAGCGAGAGAGCGAGGGGGGAGAGAGTGAGAGGGTGGGAGGGAGAGAGGGGAGTGGGGGGAGAGATTAGGGGAGGGAGAGAGCGAGAGGGAGAGAGGGGAGTGGGAGAGAGTGAGAGGGTGGGAGGGAGAGAGGGGAGTGGGGGGAGAGAGTAGGGGAGGGAGAGAGCGAGAGAGCGAAGGGGGAGAGAGCGAGAGGGTGAGAGGGAGAGAGAGGGTTGGGTGTTAGAAAGACCATGATTAGAGACAGATACACACACACACACTTTAATACCTCATGCAGAGTGGATCCACAGTAAAACGTCACAAAATAAACGTGACTGACCCTTGGAGATGACTACACATGCATTCACACATCCTTTCACACACACAGTTAAACACTCTTCCTTCTTCCCTCCCTCACCTTGCTCCTTGGCCTTCTTGGCGGCGTCTCCAATGTAGTCCTGGCTGCGTCCATCGGTGAACACAATGCCGACCTTGGCAACCCCGGGCCGTGCCCCACCGGCTGGTGCAAAGCTGCTGTCGGTCAGGTAGCGCAGGGCCTGTCCTGTCATGGTCCCCCTCTCCATGTAGGCCATCTTCTTCACTGCGTCCTTCAGGTCCTTCTTGTTGTTGTAACGTCCCAGAGGGAACTCCTGAGAGGGGAGGAGGGTGAGTAAGGTGAGGAGGGGAGGACGAGGAGGGTGAGGAGGTTGTGAGTTATCACAGTTAGTCAAAGGTTTCTCACAATAATAAATAAATAAAGTGAACCTCAAATTGTAATCCTGTAATCTCATGTTATTAAAACACACACACACCTGTTTGACAGAGCTGGAGTACTGGACCAGTCCAACATGAGCCTTGGTCTCGGAGACGTCCAGTTTGTCTATGATCTGGTTGATCCACTTCTTGACCAGCTCAAAGTTCTCTGGACGCACACTCTTAGAACCATCGATCAGGAACACCACGTCTGTGGCGGCATTACTGCAGGCTGGGGGGACGAGGGGGATGTTTACACCTCACACTCAAATTCTACAATACTCATACATTCTATAATTCTCTCTCTCTCACACACACACACACACACAGACTTACTCTCTCTCTCTCTCTCTCTCACACACACACACACACACACACACACACACACACACACACACACACACTCACCGCTGCAGCTTTTGCCATCCTCCAGTAGACTGAAGCCCTCCTTGCAGGCACACTTGAATGACCCTGGTGCGCTGATGCATACCTGCTGACAGTCATGATCTCCAGTGGCACACAGGTCCGCCACTGTGTTTAGGCATGCACAGACACACATACACAGGAGGTACGCACAGACACACATACACAGGAGGTACGCACAGACACACATACACAGGGGGTACGCACAGACACACATACACAGGAGGTACGCACAGACACTCATACACAGGGGGTACGCACAGACACACATACACAGGAGGTACGCACAGACACACATACACAGGAGGTACGCACAGACACACATACACAGGAGGTACGCACAGACACACATACACAGGAGGTACGCACAGACACACATACACAGGGGGTACGCACAGACACACATACACAGGAGGTACGCACAGACACTCATACACAGGGGGTACGCACAGACACACATACACAGGAGGTACGCCCATACACAGGAGGTACGCACAGACACACATACACAGGAGGTATGCACAGACACATACACAGGAGGTACACCCATACACAGGAGGTACGCACAGACACACATACACAGGAGGTACGCACAGACACATACACAGGAGGTACGCACAGACACACATACACAGGAGGTACGCACAGACACACATACACAGGAGGTACGCACAGACACACATACACAGGAGGTACGCACAGACACATACACAGGAGGTACGCACAGACACACATACACAGGAGGTACGCACAGACACACATACACAGGAGGTACGCACAGACACACATACACAGGGGGTACGCACAGACACACATACACAGGGGGTACGCACAGACACACATACACAGGGGGTACGCACAGACACACATACACAGGAGGTACGCACAGACACACATACACAGGGGGTACGCACAGACACAAATACACAGGAGGTACGCACAGACACACATACACAGGAGGTACGCACAGACACACATACACAGGAGGTACGCACAGACACACATACACAGGGGGTACGCACAGACACACATACACAGGGGGTATGCACAGACACACATACACAGGAGGTACGCACAGACACACATACACAGGAGGTACGCACAGACACACATACACAGGAGGTACGCACAGACACACATACACAGGAGGTACGCACAGACACACATACACAGGAGGTACGCACAGACACACATACACAGGAGGTACGCACAGACACACATACACAGGGGGTACGCACAGACACACATACACAGGGGGTACGCACAGACACACATACACAGGAGGTACGCACAGACACATACACAGGAGGTACGCACAGACACACATACACAGGAGGTACGCACAGACACACATACACAGGAGGTACGCACAGACACACATACACAGGGGGTACGCACAGACACACATACACACAGGGGGTACGCACAGACACACATACACAGGAGGTACGCACAGACACACATACACAGGAGGTACGCACAGACACACATACACAGGAGGTACGCACAGACACACATACACAGGGGGTACGCACAGACACACATACACAGGAGGTACGCACAGACACACATACACAGGAGGTACGCACAGACACACATACACAGGAGTTACGCACAGACACACATACACAGGAGGTACGCACAGACACACATACACAGGAGGTACGCACAGACACACATACACAGGAGGTACGCACAGACACACATACACAGGAGGTACGCACAGACACACATACACAGGGGGTACGCACAGACACACATACACAGGAGGTACGCACAGACACACATACACAGGAGGTACGCACAGACACACATACACAGGAGGTACGCACAGACACACATACACAGGAGGTACGCACAGACACACATACACAGGAGGTACGCACAGACACACATACACAGGAGGTACGCACAGACACACATACACAGGAGGGAACACACACACACGCACACACACACATGCAGGCACACGTAGAAGCACGCTCGCAGACACACACACACCACAGGGGTGGGGTGGTGGGGGTTAGGGGACAGAATAACACTATGTCAGTTTGAAAACTGGAGGAAAATCTACAGTTGATTTTAAGGATCCACTGAGATCTAGTGATTTAAAAGGAATCCGGTAGGATCTACTGGAATCTGATGTTTGTTGTAGAAGACAGTGGATCATTAAAGAGACAGGGGTGAGAGAGTTTGGAGAGATTTATACCTGCTTTAGACCAAATAGCTTTATTGTCCCAATTGAAAATAAATGTGGAAATTGGAATTAGAAAAGGTAATTGGTAGTTTCCAAATTATGTCACTGTCAGGTATAGGCTTGTCCAATATGAAGCCATCCCTGTTTACATGCACCTCCACCCCTGGGAGGGTCATCCAACATGATTGGCTATATACAAGCGCCATTCAAACAGCTAGCAAATGGGCCCGCCCAAGACTGGAGCTGATTGGAGGTTTGATTTGATTAACACTAGTGGAACACTAATCAGAAGCTTCAGTCTCACCCCTCAGAGGAGGAGGAGTTACTGAAGAATGACACCTTACCCTAGCCACACCCACCAAATCCTTTGGTGAGGATGAAGAAAAGGACGATGATGGTGAAGACTTCTCTCCAATCCCCCTCCCTCCCTCCCTCCGTCAAACACATCTTCTCTCCTTGTCAAACACATCCTCCCTACCTCCGTCAAACACATCCTCTCTCCTTCCCTCCCTCCGTCAAACACATCTTCTCTCCTTGTCAAACACATCCTCCCTCCGTCAAACACATCCTCTCTCCTTGTCAAACACATCCTCCCTACCTCCGTCAAACACATCTTCTCTCCTTGTCAAACACATCCTCCCTACCTCCGTCAAACACATCCTCTCTCCTTCCCTCCCTCCGTCAAACACATCTTCTCTCCTTGTCAAACACATCCTCCCTCCGTCAAACACATCCTCTCTCCTTGTCAAACACATCCTCCCTACCTCCGTCAAACACATCCTCTCTCCTTGTCAAACACATCCTCCCTCCCTCCGTCAAACACATCCTCTCTCCTTCCCTCCCTCCGTCAAACACATCCTCTCTCCTTGTCAAACACATCCTCCCTCCGTCAAACACATCCTCCCTCCGTCAAACACATCCTCTCTCCTTCCCTCCTTTGTCAAACACATCTTCTCTCCTTGTCAAACACATCCTCTCTCCTTCCCTCCTTTGTCAAACACATCTTCTCTCCTTGTCAAACACATCCTCCCTCCGTCAAACACATCCTCTCTCCTTGTCAAACACATCCTCCCTCCCTCCGTCAAACACATCTTCTCTCCTTGTCAAACACATCCTCCCTCCCTCCGTCAAACACATCTTCTCTCCTTGTCAAACACATCCTCCCTCCTTGTCAAACACATCCTCCCTCCCTCCGTCAAACACATCCTCTCTCCTTGTCAAACACATCCTCCCTCCCTCCGTCAAACACATCCTCTCTCCTTGTCAAACACATCCTCCCTCCGTCAAACACATCCTCTCTCCTTGTCAAACACATCCTCTCTACTTGTCAAACACATCCTCTCTCCTTGTCAAACACATCCTCTCTCCTTGTCAAACACATCCTCCCTCCATCAAACACATCCTCTCTCCTTGTCAAACACATCCTCTCTACTTGTCAAACACATCCTCTCTCCTTGTCAAACACATCCTCTCTCCTTGTCAAACACATCCTCCCTCCGTCAAACACATCCTCTCTCCTTGTCAAACACATCCTCCCTACCTCAGTCAAACACATCCTCTCTCCTTGTCAAACACATCCTCCCTCCCTCCGTCAAACACATCCTCTCTCCTTGTCAAACACATCCTCCCTCCCTCCGTCAAACACATCCTCTCTCCTTGTCAAACACATCCTCCCTCCCTCCGTCAAACACATCTTCTCTCCTTGTCAAACACATCCTCCCTCCGTCAAACACATCCTCTCTCTTTCCCTCCCTCCGTCAAACACATCCTCTCTCCTTGTCAAACACATCCTCCCTCCCTCCGTCAAACACATCCTCTCTCCTTCCCTCCCTCCGTCAAACACATCCTCTCTCCTTGTCAAACACATCCTCCCTCCCTCCGTCAAACACATCCTCTCTCCTTCCCTCCCTCCGTCAAACACATCCTCTCTCCTTGTCAAACACATCCTCTTTCCTTGTCAAACATATCCTCTCTCCTTCCCTCCTTTGTCAAACACATCCTCCCTCCTTGTCAAACACATCCTCTCTCCTTGTCAAACACATCCTCTCTCCTTCCCTCCTTTGTCAAACACATCCTCTCTCCTTGTCAAACACATCCTCTCTCCTTGTCAAACACATCCTCTCTCCTTCCCTCCTTTGTCAAACACATCCTTTCTCCTTGTCAAACACATCCTCTCTCCTTCCCTCCTTTGTCAAACACATCCTTTCTCCTTGTCAAACACATCCTCTCTCCTTCCCTCCTTTGTCAAACACATCCTTTCTCCTTGTCAAACACATCCTCTCTACTTGTCAAACACATCCTCTCTCCTTGTCAAACACATCCTCTCTACTTCCCTCCTTTGTCAAACACATCCTTTCTCCTTGTCAAACACATCCTCTCTCCTTCCCTCCTTTGTCAAACAAATCCTCTCTCCTTGTCAAACACATCCTCTCTCCTTGTCAAACACATCCTTTCTCCTTGTCAAACACATCCTCTCTCCTTCCCTCCTTTGTCAAACACATCCTTTCCCCTTGTCAAACACATCCTCTCTCCTTCCCTCCTTTGTCAAACACATCCTCTCTCCTTGTCAAACACATCCTCTCTCCTTCCCTCCTTTGTCAAACACATCCTTTCTCCTTGTCAAACACATCCTCTCTACTTGTCAAACACATCCTCTCTCCTTGTCAAACACATCCTCTCTACTTCCCTCCTTTGTCAAACACATCCCATCTCCTTGTCAAACACATCATCTCTCCTTCCCCCCTTTGTCAAACACATCCTCTCTCCTTGTCAAACACATCCTCTCTCCTTGTCAAACACATCCTCTCTCCTTGTCAAACACATCCTCTCTCCTTGTCAAACACATACCATCTCCTTGTCAAACACATCCTCTCTCCTTGTCAAACACATCCTCTCTCCTTGTCAAACACATACCATCTCCTTGTCAAACACACCCTTTCTCCTTGTCAAACACATCCTCTCTCCTTGTCAAACACACCCTCTCTCCTTGTCAAACACACCCTTTCTCCTTGTCAAACACATACCATCTCCTTGTCAAACACACCCTCTCTCCTTGTCAAACACACCCTTTCTCCTTGTCAAACACATCCTCTCTCCTTGTCAAACACATCCTCTCTCCTTGTCAATAGGCCACACTAGAACAGACCACTTATCAGTAACATATCAGACCATATTGCAATGTTAGTCTTTTCTAGTATGGCCATCTTATGATTACCATCTCTTTCATTCCCTCTTTATCCCCCTTCTCTGTCCTTCCTGTCTTTCCCTCTTTCTCCCTCCCTCTCTCACCACAGAAAGCCTCCTGGAACTTCTTGGTGAGTTTCTCGATGACTGAGTAGCTCTCTACGTAGTCCACGTGGTCGTCCAGCTGCTCGCTGGCGATCTGCTTCAGCGTATTCAGGTCTACACGCCCTACGCCAATGGCGTATAGCTCGATACCCGCATCCCGGGCACGCGCTGCCACATCCTTTACGTTGTCCTGGGGACGACCGTCTGTCACAATGATGGCCACCTGGAGGAGATATGGCAACGATACGACATTAGTTGGATAGACTAGTTGATTAACAGGAACTGCGTTAGGTCACGCAGACATAAAACAGCAGCCGGTCGCTGAGACACAAAATGGCGATAAGGGTTGTGTAAAGGCCAAGGTGTTTGATTGAGCTTGCCTGTTGCAATGGACCAAATACAAAAGTCCCAAAAATGTAAAACCCACCCATCTGGCACTACAGGCAGGCTAAAGAAAATCTAAGTATTTTAAAGATTTCAGATAGGATTTGAACCCAGGTCTGGTGTGCGTCTAACCTACCTTGCTGATGTCTGGGGACTTGACGCGGGCGCCCTCAGCCTCGCTGAAAGCTACGTTGAGGGCGAACTGGATAGCAAGGCCGGTCATGGTGCCAGTGGACAGGGGCTCGATCTTAGTCACAGCCTTTACCAGACCTGCCTTGGTTTTATGGGTCTTCAGAGACAGCTGGAGAGAGACAAGAGTTAGGTGTGTGTGTGTGAGTGTGAGTGTGAGTGTGTGTGTGTGTGTGTGTGTGTGTGTGTGTGTGTGTGTGTGTGTGTGTGTGTGTGTGTGAGTACATCCTAAATAGATTATCTTGGAACTTTTGGGGACAACATAGCGGTGATGTAGTACTCAGGAGAGTCAGAAGGGGGCAGCATACAGAACGTGTGGACATCGGTGAATGTCAGGACAGTTATGGAGTCCATTAAAATTCTATATCTCACCACTCAAACACACACACCTCATTTTTGACGCGGCTGGCATAGTTGACCACTCCGACCCGTGTGGCGTCAGGTCCAACATCCAGTCCCTCGATGACCTTGGCCAGGAACACCTTGACCTGCTCGAACTCTGACGGACGCACGCTCCTACTGCTGTCCACGATGAACACCAGGTCTGTAGGGCGAGTGTTACACAGACCTGCCGCTGGAGGGGGGGGAGGGGGGGGGATTGATTATTATTAGTGACAATGATTACTACTATTCAAATTCCTATTCAGAAAATCTTCAATGGCTGGTCAATTCTGCTGTTCATATTCTCTTTGAATTCAATTGAGAGAGGAGGGATTTGTAGAGGTGGGGGAGAGGACAAGAGGGAGAAGTGGGAGCAAAGAGTAGAAAGGGGGAGTGAAAGCGTGGGGAGGGGGAGTGAAAGAGTGGAGAGGGAGAGTGAAAACCAGGTATGAGGATGCAAGGAGTGAGGAGAAAGGTAAGAGGGAGGAGCAAATAAAGGGAGGGGCAAAGAGAGAGAGCGAGAGAGTGGGGTATTAGGGAGGGAGAAAGGGATGGATGGTATGAAACGGAGACAAGATAGAGGGAGCAAAAAGAGAGAATGAGCGGTCAATGAGTCTGGGTGTATTAATCACCCGGAACTAGACTGAACCAGACTGAGAGGAAGCCTTAGATGATTTTGAGTTATAGATACGATGATGATGAAGATGATGAGAGAGAGAAGATACGTTTTCCAAAAACAGATCAGTCTACTGTCACCTCAACAAAGTAAAATACACACAATACAGCAAGCTAGAGAGAGAAATAGAGAGAGTCACAGTGAGTCATAGACAACGAGGGAGAGAGAGAGGCAGTAGAGAATGAGGGAGAGAGAGGCAGTAAAGAGAGAGAGGCAGTAGAGAACGAGGGCGAGAGAAAGGCACTAGAGAGAGAGAGGCAGTAGAGAATGAGGGAGAGAGAGGCAGTAAAGAGAGAGGCAGTAGAGAACGAGGGAGAGAGAAAGGCAGTAGAGAGAGAGAGGCAGTAGAGAACGAGGGAGAGAGAGAGGCAGTAGAGAGAGAGAGAAAGGCAGTAGAGAGAGAGGGGCAGTAGAGAACGAGGAAGAGAGAGAGGCAGTAGAGAGAGAGAGAGGCAGTAGAGAACGAGGGGGAGAGGGAGGCAGTAGAGAGAGAGAGGCAGTAGAGAACGAGCGAGAGAGGGAGGCAGTAGAGAGAGAGAGGCAGTAGAGAACGAGGGACAGAAAGTGGCAGTAGAGTGAGAGAGGGGCAGTAGAGAACGAGGGAGAGAGAAAGGCAGTAGCGAGAGAGGCAGTAGAGAACGAAGGAGAGAGAGAGGCAGTAGAGAGAGAGGCAGTAGAGAGAGAAAGGCAGTAGAGAACGAGGGAGAGAGAGAGGCAGTAGAGAGAGAGGCAGTAGAGAACGAGGGAGAGAGAGGCAGTAGAGAGAGAGAGGCAGTAGAGAACGAGGGAGCGGGAGAGGCAGTAGAGAATGAGGGAGAGAGAGAGAGCCAGTAGAGAACAAGGGAGAGAGAGAGATAGTAGAGAGAGAGAGGCAGTAGAGAACGAGGGAGAGAGAGAGGCAGTAGAGAGAGAGGCAGTAGAGAACGAGGGAGAGAGAGGCAGTAGAGAGAGAGAGGCAGTAGAGAACGAGGGAGCGAGAGAGGCAGTAGAGAATGAGGGAGAGAGAGAGAGCCAGTAGAGAACAAGGGAGAGAGAGAGATAGTAGAGAGAGAGAGGCAGTAGAGAATGAGGGAGAGAGAGAGGCAGTAGAGAACGAGGGAGAGAGAGAGGCAGTAGAGAACGAGGGAGAGAGAAAGGCAGTAGAGAGAGAGGCAGTAGAGAACAAGGGAGAGAGAGAGGCAGTGGAGAACGAGGGAGAGAGAAAGGCAGTAGAGAGAGGCAGTAGAGAGAGAGAGAGCCAGCAGACAGAGAGAGGCAGTAGAGAGAGAGGCGGTAGAGAGAGAGAGGCGGTAGAGAACAAGGGAGAGCGCGAGGCAGTAGAGAGAGAGAGGCAGTAGAGAATGAGGGAGAGAGAGAGGCAGTAGAGAACGAGGGAGAGAGAGAGGCAGTAGAGAACAAGGGAGAGAGAAAGGCAGTAGAGAGAGAGAGGCAGTAGAGAATGAGGGAGAGAGAGAGGCAGTAGAGAACGAGGGAGAGAGAGAGGCAGTAGAGAACAAGGGAGAGAGAGAGGCAGTAGAGAACGAGGGAGAAAGAGAGGCAGTAGAGAGAGAGGCAGTAGAGAGAGAGGCAGTAGAGAGAGAGGCAGTAGAGAACGAGGGAGAGAGAGAGGCAGTGGAGAACGAGGGAGAGAGAGAGGCAGTAGAGAGAGAGAGAAAGGCAGTAGAGAGAGAGGTGCAGTAGAGAACGAGGAAGAGAGAGAGGCAGTAGAGAGAGAGAGAGGCAGTAGAGAACGAGGGGGAGAGGGAGGCCGTAGAGAGAGAGAGGCAGTAGAGAACGAGGGAGAGAAAGTGGCAGTAGAGTGAGAGAGGGGCAGTAGAGAACGAGGGAGAGAGAAAGGCAGTAGAGAGAGAGGCAGTAGAGAACGAGGGAGAGAGAGAGGCAGTAGAGAGAGAGAGGCGGTAGAGAACGAGGGAGAGAGAGAGAGCTGTGTAGCTGTACGTAGAGTGTAGCTGTACGTAGTAGTGTAGCTGTACGTTAGCTGTATGTAGTAGAGTGTAGCTGTACGTAGTAGAGTGTAGCTGTATGCAGTAAAGTGTTGCTGTATGTAGTAGAGTGTAGCTGTACGTAGTAGAGTGTAGCTGTACGTAGTAGAGTGTAGCTGTACGTAGAGTGTAGCTGTATGTAGTAGAGTGTAGCTGTACGTAGTAGAGTGTAGCTGTACGTTAGCTGTATGTAGTAGAGTGTAGCTGTACGTAGTAGAGTGTAGCTGTACGTAGTAGAGTGTAGCTGTACGTAGTAGAGTGTAGCTGTATGTAGTAGAGTGTAGCTGTATGTAGTAGAGTGTAGCTGTACGTAGTAGAGTGTAGCTGTATGTAGTAGAGTGTAGCTGTATGTAGTAGAGTGTAGCTGTACGTAGTAGAGTGTAGCTGTATGTAGTAGAGTGTAGCTGTATGTAGTAGAGTGTAGCTGTATGTAGTAGAGTGTAGCTGTATGTAGTAGAGTGTAGCTGTACGTAGTAGAGTGTAGCTGTATGTAGTAGAGTGTAGCTGTATGTAGTAGAGTGTAGCTGTATGTAGTAGAGTGTAGCTGTATGTAGTAGAGTGTAGCTGTACGTAGTAGAGTGTAGCTGTATGTAGTAGAGTGTAGCTGTATGTAGTAGAGTGTAGCTGTACGTAGTAGAGTGTAGCTGTACGTAGTAGAGAGTAGCTGTATGTAGTAGAGTGTAGCTGTATGTAGTAGAGTGTAGCTGTATGTAGTAGAGTGTAGCTGTATGTAGTAGAGTGTAGCTGTATGTAGTAGAGTGTAGCTGTATGTAGTAGAGTGTAGCTGTACGTAGTAGAGTGTAGCTGTATGTAGTAGAGTGTAGCTGTATGTAGTAGAGTGTAGCTGTACGTAGTAGAGTGTAGCTGTACGTAGTAGAGAGTAGCTGTATGTAGTAGAGTGTAGCTGTATGTAGTAGAGTGTAGCTGTATGTAGTAGAGTGTAGCTGTATGTAGTAGAGTGTAGCTGTATGTAGTAGAGTGTAGCTGTACGTAGTAGAGTGTAGCTGTACGTAGTAGAGTGTAGCTGTATGTAGTAGAGTGTTACTGTATGTAGTAGAGTGTAGCTGTATGTAGTAGAGTGTAGCTGTATGTAGTAGAGTGTAGCTGTATGTAGTAGAGTGTTGTTGTACGTAGCAGAGTGATTGTTCATACCCTATGTTTATGCAACATCACTGATCTCCCTTCTCCCCCTTCACCTCCATCGCTCCCTCACTGCAGCAGTTTATACAGTACCTCCTCTAACATCCAACACACACACACACACACACACTTGAACACCTAACTTAACAATTCATTACAATACTTATACCAAAACCAAACTTTCAAGCACACTGACACTTCCCACAAGCAACAAACTCTTAATAAACTATTCTAACACAAAAACAAATACTTTGAAACTATAACATCCATTCAATGTTCCCTGACTGACTCAATTGGAGTCAGTATCCAACCACATACAGCTAGAACTCTATCCACCTCTATGCCCTAAAGAGCTTCGAACCAGCGCCAGCTTGGAACACCAACAATCATTGAGACAGATGTCTCTGTGTGATTCTATTTTACATGTAAACTTTATTTAACTAGGCAAGTCAGTTAAGAACAAATTCTTATTTACAATGACAGCCTACTCCAGCCAAACCTGAACGACGCTGGGCCAATTGTGCGCCGCCCTATGGGACTTCCAATTACAGCCGGATGTGATGCAGCCTGGATTCGAACCAGGGACTGCAGTGCCTTAGACCAGCAGCCATATAATCTATCTCTAGAACCCACTCTGGCTGTTCCACTCTACACAGCAGACACCACTAGGAGGAGGAAAGACCGAAAGATGGAGAGATGCAGGGGTTAGGGGTTAGGAAAGGGTACAATGGTTGTTTAGGGGGCTCTGAGGCTAAGTGACTGCACCATTTGGGGTCAGGGGCAAACTGGGGTTAGGAATAATTGGTTAGGGGTTAGGGGTTAGGGTTGGGCTAAGAGTCCAAGTCAGTGGATCATGATTCTTGACCCATTGTGGAGGCTGTATGTAGTAGAGTGTAGCTGTACGTAGAGTGTAGATGTATGTTATAACTAACGGTAAGAGGTTAAGGGATACAATTAATGTTTAGGTTTTAGATTATGGGTCAGGGTTAGAGGTCAGGAGGTTCTTACCCATGGCGGCAGCGGTGCGGAGGTCCACGGACACGGGAGCGGTGGCATGCGCTCCCATGAGGCCGAGCAGCAACAGGAACAATGGCGGAGAGGGTATCATGATGACTGAAAGATCCAACTGGAACAGGACCCAAAAAGTACCAAAAAGGGACCAAAAACGACCTTAGCACCAGAGAAGAGGGAGAGCAGACCTGGAGCGGTGGCCCAGGAGAGAGTAACTAGGCGAGGGGAGAGAAGAGGGAGAGCAGTCCTGGAGCGGTGGCCCAGGAGAGAGTGACTAGGCGAGGGGAGAGAAGAGGGGATAGTGACTAGGCGAGGGGAGAGAGGAGGAGATAGTGACTGGGCAAGGGAGGAGGAGATTGACTAGGCGAGAGGAAAGAGGAGGAGATAGTGACTGGGCGAGGGAGGAGAGGAGGAGAGGAGGAGAGCGAGGCGGGACGGACACACAGTCTCCCAGTCACAGCTACTGGTTATCAATGCAACGGCTTCAAACTTAAACCACAGACAGCCACCCTCTGTACCACTGCCACGACTGTGTGTGTGTGTGTGTGTGTGTGTGTGTGTGTGTGTGTGTGTGTGTGTGTGTGTGTGTGTGTGTGTGTGTGTAGAGGGGAAATACCTGCTTTGGGAGGACCTACACTGTAAAACGGTGGGCAGGGAAAAACAAATACACCTTGATATGGGTAGACTGACTGTGTGTGTGTGTGTGTGTGTGTGTGTGTGTGTGTGTGTGTGTGTGTGTGTGTGTGTGTGTGTGTGTGTCTTGCTGCTTGGCTGGTGCAACAGTTCAAGGTTGGATTTGGCCAAAGCTCAAATAAACAGCAACATGAATTCCTCTTTTCTCCTCATGTTCCCTCGTATGGCAAACACCCCTTTACTGCAGGATGTTGAAGAGCTGCCTTACACAGCATACAGTGTTCCTGCTAGGCTGTGCATGGTGAATGTGTGTGTGTAATCACTCTACTAATGAATGTAGCTTACATTCAGACTGCGGACACATTCCATTTCCCAAAGGTTTTCTCCTTTGCTTGTTTCAATACTTTAGACATGCATCAATCCATCCTTTCCGACATTAAGGGCGGGTCTTCGTCATGATCATCACTCATTCCACAAATCCTTGAGGTAAGATGTACTGCTGGTTGCCATTCTTCCCCTCTAACCAGGGAATGATTCAGACCTGGTTGAGTGGACTAACCAATCAATAACATTAATCAATCAATTAACTAACTATT